>NC_083587.1:56249737-56549737 GCF_027579695.1 Neoarius graeffei
AAAACTAGCTGAGCTATTTGTGGTGTATCTGTGCTTAAGGCTTTGGGTTACAGTTCAGAGGGTAATGTGTTCAAATCCCACCACTGCTATGGTTTGGTCCTTGAGCAAGACCCTTCACCATTGTTACTTGCAGAAGCTGTTTGGATCTCTATAGTATAATGTGTTAGAGGATGGATGCTTTTTAAGTGCTACATACTAAAGCACTTAGCGACCCTGCTCTGTGTTTGCGTGTTCTACCACTTCATTGCTGAGCTATTATTGCTCCAAGATGCTTCCATTTCACAATAATAACTCTTACATTTGACCAGGGCAGAAATTTCCAGAACTAACTTGTGGCAAAGGTGACATTCTGTGTCACAACATTTAAGGTCACTGAGTTCTTCATGCCAGTGTATGCCTATGGTTTGTCTATTGCATGGCTGTATTTTGATTTTATTTACTTGAACATGAGTTCACCTGAACTCAACAATTCGGAAGGGTGCCCACATACCTTTGGCCATTTTGTGTATCTGTACTTTACAATGCAGCGACATTACCATATATTTGTTAAAAGCCTGTACACAGTTTATACACTAAGTTCTGCATTTGGGGATATTTTCAGTGTTAATGAATGACTGATGATTCAGACTAGCCTGTGAATAATAAAGTTTTCCAGGTCAGGACAATGAATTGCTCCAGTGGGTTGTAAATTATTGATAGCTAGTATACACTAGGCAGACACTGTATTTGTGCAATGTGTTGTGATCATTGTATTTATCCAAACATGTTGTGAATAGAGGAAACTGTACACATAAAACCAGTACTTGCTGTTTATACATAACCAAAGATCCATTCCTTACTGATATATACCTGTATGTACACACAGTACAACGAATGGGAAATTTCTTATACAGTGTTAAACTGATATCCTTTGTGGAAAGGCTGAGGGAATGCCTTACATATAGTCATCAAGTTTTCTTTAATAAAGCATCATCAACAACAACAATAAACATAATTGCTAACACAAAACATAGCATAATCATGTAGTGATTGCCCATGAACCTTATTTCCTCTGAATGGTGCTCTTCACTATGGGGTGCCAAGTGTCACCGGGCCCATTTCGTGGACGAAATGCATTTCGTCCATCACAGAATGCATTTCGTCATCACAAAATGCATTTCGTCCATCACAGAATGCATTTCGTCATCACAAAATGCATTTCGTCCATCACAGAATGCATTTCGTCGGACAAAATGCATTTCTTCCATCACGAAATGCATTTCGTCCATCACAGAATGCATTTCGTCATCACGAAATGCATTTCGTGAGGGCTTGCGTTGGTCCTAGGGTTTGGTCATACAGCTGTTTGGAATTGGGTAGTCTACCCGAGTGCTGTATGTCCCGTACAATTGAAACTCTCAGGCGAGTGGGGGAGGGGATTCCACTCCGAGGCTGCGCATAGTGTGTTAGTGTGAACATGTAGCCTATGGGAAATGAATAGTGTATGTTGCCATCCTTGTAGCCAGTCAGAGTATGTGGCAGGGGATAAAAACTCTGACTGGCTACAAGGACGGCAACATACTCACAAACCCCACGGACCGTACTCTGCCAGACACACTGAACCGCTTCTTTTCTCGCTTCGAATGACAAAACAGGGAGGCCAACATCCACCCAGCACTAACAGGGAAGGATGACCCCTTACAGCTGCATCAACACCAGGTCAGATCCACCCTGCGGAGAGCCAATGCGAGGAAAGCAGCTGGTCCAGATGGAGTCACTGGCAGGATCCTCAGATACTGCGCAGACCAGCTAGCAGAGGTATTTGCAACCATCTTCAACCTATTACTACAACAGTCCACAATCCCCACTTGCTTGAAACCAGCTACCATTATCCCAATACCGAAGAACAGTATAGTGAAGTGCCTCAGTGATGATCGCCCAGTTGCCCGAACCCCCAACATCACTAAATATTTCGAGAGACTCATCCTCTCTCACATTAAAACGGCCATCCCTGCTGACCTTGACGAACATCAGTACGCTTATAGAGCGAACAGGTCGACAGAGGATGCAATTATCACAGCTCTCCACACAGTTCTCACACACTTGGATCAGCAAAACACCTACGTGAGAATGCTGTTTGTGGATTTTAGCTCTGCCTTTAATACAGTTATTCCCCACAGGCTAGTTCAAAAACTGAGTGACATGGGCTTAGACAGTTCACTGTGCACTTGGATATTGGATTTCCAAAGTAACAGACCACAGAATGCCAGGATTGGACTTTACACATCATTGTAGGGATGGACTGCCATGCCGTATCCATAGTAAATTCCCTTTCACTGTACAGTATTGAAAACACCAATCCCTGTACTCAATGCCATGTTCTATCTCCTTGTTGCCCATCCCCCTTCAGGAGAGGCCTAGCATAAGGCTTGCACATTCCATTCGCATTCCATACACACACTTGCACACACCCTTACACTCACACCTACTCATACACACACTCTCACACAGAAGCGCATAAACACATGATTTCCCGCTCACATTTTAACATCCACTCGCCCCTACACTGTAACACTTGCATATAGCTTATTACTTCTGATCACCATTAGTGCCTTAGTTATCATCATATACACTACTCATTTTTATTTGTATACATTGTATCACCGTTTATATTGAATTATTCCTTGGCTGCTATTGTTGCTACATCTGATCAGTATTAGTTTGCTAATTCATGCCAGCTATTTCAATAAATGGTATCTTTGGAATAAACGGTGTCCTGTTTATTGCTACAACATTCACTGAGTGCCAACCCCTGCCAAACAAGTATTCTAATTGCCTTCACCCATTTGGTTGTTATATGAATGTTATAGATCTAGAGTAAACATATTACATTAGAGCTACAATACTCAATAAACTATAGCAACATCACCACAAAGTTATTCCATTGATTTTAATAGTTTAGCTATAAACTATTAGACACTTGAATTAATGGTTAATGAATTTATGAGACTGATCCCTTTTTACGTGACTGATTTGATAAGCCCATTGCATCTACATGTTCCACTGTTATCTTGAACACAGGCACACCACAAGGGTGTGTCTTCAGCCCCCTTCTCTACTCCCTCTTCACCCATGACTGTTTCCCCAACCATACCCGTAACACCATTGTCAAATTTGCTGACGATACCACCATAGTGGGAAGGATAACTAACAACAATGAGTCAGCTGACAGGGAGGATGTTCAGCACTTGACAAAATGGTTGTTCAGACAATAACCGGGACTTAAACACTTCAAAAACTAAGGAAATGATAGTGGACTTTAGGAGATCGGGCACACTGAACACTCTGCCCTCTGCGTACATGGTGAGGAGGTGGAGACTTTCAAGTTCCTCAGTGTCCACATCTCAGCTGATCTCACCTGGACCACAAACATTTCTCACCAGGTGGGGAAAGCCCAACAGAGGCTTTACTTCCTTAGGAAGTTAAAGTAAGCTCGCCTCCCTCGCCACCTGCTGATCAACTTTTATCGATCAGTAATAGAGAGCCTCCTGACCTACTGTTGTATGGTGTGGTTTTCCAGCTGCACCGCAGAGGACAGGGAGGACCTGCAGCGGGTGGTGAGGGCAGCAGAGTGCATAATTAACACACCACTACCTCCCCTCAAAGACATTTACGCTGACCAACTACAAAAGAAGGCCAGCTGTATTTTAAAGGACCACACTCACCCTGGACATCATCTGTTCTCCCTACTGCTCTCTGGAAGGAGATGCAGACTCATCAGAGCTGCATCAAACAGACTAAAAAACAGTTTCTCCCCTCAAGCTGTCAGATGTGCAATCCCACCTCCCCTGCCGCAACTCCACCAGTGAGGGGCAACAAACACCCTTCCCCAAGGAAAATGCCTATTTATTGCTTTCATATCTATTTATTGTTTCTTTCTGTGTTGTTTTGTTCTTATGTGCCTTTTTAAAAAAAATTAGTTCTATCTTATCTAGTGTGTTGGATTAGCAATAATCCCATGTTGTGGAAACGTTGTCTTGGGCCCCTCTGGGGTGTCACCAATCCATGTGCAAAGTACACATACTGTATGTGCATCCAGCTGTGTCGATTTGCACAGGTGAACAGACAGACAGACAGGCAGACAGACAGACAGCCTTCCTTCTTTTAGTAGTATAGATGTACATTACTAGTATAATTATTAAGTTTAGGTTTATTATTACTTATATTGCACATGTTTCATACAAATATGTTCACATGTGCATTACAATAATTAAATATGCATACAACAATAACATTTAACCCCAAAATTGCTTAAAAGGAAAACCTAGAACATGACCAAAAATTATTAAAAACATGATAATAACATACAGTGTCTTGCAAAAGTAATCATCCCCCTTGGTGTTTGTCCTGTTTTGTCGCATTACATGCTGGAATTAAAATGGATTTTTGGACGGTTAGCACCATTTGATTTCCACAACACGCCTACGGTACCACTTTAAAGCTGCAAATTGTTGTTTTATTGTGACACAAACAAGAATTAAGATGCACAATAAAAAACAATAATAAAACAACAATGTGCATCTTTAAAGTGGTAGGCATGTTCTGTAAATCAAATGATGCTAACCCCCCCCACCCCAAAAAAAAAAAATCAGTTTCAATTCTAGCTCATAATGCGACAAAACAGGATGAACACCAAGGGGGATGAATACTTTTGCAAGATGCTGTAAATTGATAAAACCATCTAAATATAAATATTAATAATGAAAAGCCTCTTTAAAAAGATAAGTCTTTTTAAAGAGGCTTTTAAGTAAGCTCTTTTTAAAGAGGCTTTTAAGAGGCTTATAAGTAATTTCTTAATATCTACAGTTATATAATATTAAAAATATTACACTTATTATTTTTTTTATTTAAATGTGTCTCTTATGTATATCTGACTGTCCCCCAATCCACATCTGGCTCATCAAGACAGTCTTGTTTGGTTTAGTTTCAAATCCTGGATTTCTTTTTATCCAGAAATGGATAATAATTGGCTAACTCTATCTAGTGACCAAGAAAACGTTAGTAATGCTATCATACACTGACAGAAGTGGACTCATACAAGCTCTTGGAAATATGACCCAAACATCTTCCGTGTCTCAACCAGACACAATAATACATGGACTGATATGGGAAAACATTCCATGATAGACGATTAATACATGAAAGCATTCAGGCAGTGTATACCAACCTTTTCCTACTCTGTTATTGCATAGCTCAAATTTATGTATTATTTAAATAATATTGGCTGATGTTGAGTGGTATATCAGATATATTCCATTCAGCTAGCATGATACTGAACGAGTTGAAGATGAGTAGCTAAATGGGATATATCTGATATACCACGATAAAAAGCCATTATTATTATTATTATTATTATAATACATTCCTTTCGGGTGTTCAATGCGTCTTTCTCTTTCAAAATTCTCTCAAATTCTTCCATATTTAATGAAGTAAACCTGGCGTCCATGTTTATTTACAAATTATCAGTCGCTCTCTAGCGCAGAAGTTTTACATCTCTGACGTTTGATGTCATGTTGTCTTGACAACCATGCAATATCATAAACCATATTCAATGCTCATTCTCCATTGGGTAGAGTGATGTAATACACGTAGGATAAGCGATATGCTAACAATATTGCATGCTATCAAACCAAATGAATGAAACCCACTAGAAGGGAACAGAACGCATGTTTTTATTCCATCAAAAAAAGTGTCTTGTATGTATAATATTTAAATAATATTGGCCGGTGTTGAGTGGTTTATCAGATATATTCCATTCAGCTAACATGATACTGAATGAGTCGAAGACAAGTAGCTGAATGAAATATCTGATATACCACAAAAGAAAGCCAGCCAATGTTGTTATTATTACAATACATAGACATTCCTTTTGGGTGTTTAACACATCTTTCTCTTTCAAAATTCTCTCCAAATCTTCCGTATTTAACAAAGCAAACCTGGCAGCCATGTTTGTTTACAAATTGTCACAGTCGCTCGCTAGAGTGGAAGTTTTATGTCTCCGATGTGTCTCTTTTCCAGTTTTTCGATGTCCGTTGGTATGTTTTTTTCTTGTAAATATGCGTGAAGAATATCTAATGAAGTTTTGGTAGCCTTTCAGGTGTTCAACGTGTCTTTCTCTTTCCTGGCGAACCAAGAAATGCTTCTCCGCATACGCAGCAGAAAAGTTTTTCATTGAATATTCGCATCAGCTCTGACGTGTGACATCATGTTGTCTTGACAGCCAAGCAATATCGTAAACCATATTCAACGCTCATTCTCCATTGGGTAGAGTGACGTAATATATGTAGGATAAGTGATATGCTAACAATATTGCATGCTATCCAACCAAATGAATGAAACCCCTCTAGAAGGGAATAGAACACGTTTTTATTCCATCAAAAAAATGTCCTCTATGTATAATAATTGTTTTTATTTTATAATAAGGCTGGAACAATCTGTTAAGACACTCATGACTAATGACTTGCCTTCACAAGATTTTGCAGTGCAGGAAAATGACCTTGCCATGCCATCAAACACTCCAATCAGTAACTTCCTCCTAGCAATTATAGTACCTATCTAAAATCAAGTCAAGTCAAGTTTGTTTGTATAGCACTTGTTTGTTTCCTCTCTGGGGGTGAGGAGGGGTAACAGGAGGACAGAGGACGGGAAGGAGCAGCAGTAGCCTAGCCTGACAAAAAGCAATACTGGACGATGTGCAATATAATGTGCAATACCTCTCCTGCTGGACTTTTTTTTACCTCCCATATCTTATTCTTTTTTATATTTGTATATGTAAATACTTAATTTAATTAAATTTATCTAGAAGTTTTCTCTATTTTCTATTCTCTGTTTATCCTGTAATAATGCTGCTGGAATTTTAATTTCCCTGAGGGAACCCTCCCAAAGGGATCAGTAAAGTTCTATCTAATCTAATCTAACAATAGACATTGTCCCAAAGCAGCTTTACAGAATTTGAATGACTTAATTTGACCCGCTGTAAGGGCTCTAATGCCGGAGTTGGGGGATCCAGACTTTCCCCTACATAAACTACACTGTTCTCGTTCTCACTGGCCTTCTCTAAAGCCTGGATACGCGCTTCTAAAACTGCAATCTTCTCCGTCAGAGAGCTAACGAATCTGCACTTTTCACAAATAAAGCGGTCACTAGAGATGGAGGTAGAATGACTAAACATCCTGCACTCAGCATACTGAATAAGCTGAAGGTGTGCTATGTTGAAAAGATTCACATAGATCGAAGATCTGTTGAGATTAAAGCAGATCCGATGTGGATGGCCTCTGCTTGTGGTCTTTACGCAGGAGGAGAAAAAAGAAAGCTTCTGGTCTTGCCATTCTTCTGAAAGAAAAAAAATGGAAAAAGGAACGCGAAAGTACAATAAAAAATGAAGAGGATACTGGAAAATTATTTGTAGAAAAAATTAAAAAAAAGATTAATGATTAACGCCAACACTTGTGGAAAAAAGACTCGTCGCAAACAACTCGGAAACCAGGAAGTGCGTAGCACAGAATGCCATATCTAAATCTGGTAAGACCAAGTCGACAAGTCTGCAGCGAGACACAGGATTCCCATGTGGGTGTTAAAGGAATATAATGAGGTGTTAGCACCTGTACTGATGCACCTCTTTAACTGATATTGTACGCTGGATGCTTTCCTATCCAGTGGAAAGACTGAGTAGTAGTATCAAAGTAAACTCCACAGTTCCCTTAGGATTTCTGATGGATATCCTTGCTGAGCAGTACAGACAATATAAATGTATGAAGCAATTATTAAAAAAAAAAAAGCCCTCCTTGCCTGAGGAAATTGGATCAGCTGGCTTTGTCTGTCTCTGCCACTACAAATGAATTACTTGAACCTTACTTGAACCGTTACTATTGTTTATGGAACAATAAGTAATTTATACAACCACTGAGTCACACCAAAATAATCAATCATCCTTTTGTTTTCAGGGATTTTAAATTATAAAGATGAAGTTTTATTGATGTTGGTTCTTCTTAGTATTGTGATATTTAAGAGTTATTCCACAAAATCAAGTCATACATGAGCTGATACACACCTCGTCGACTATAACCCACGTACGACGAGATTGAGTAGAATAACTATTTTCTTCTATCCACATTCACTGGATTTTGAGAAACAGAGTCTCATCTCATCTCATTATCTCTAGCCGCTTTATCCTGTTCTACAGGGTCGCAAGCAAGCTGGAGCCTATCCCAGCTGACTACGTCCGAGAGGCGGGGTACACCCTGGACAAGTCGCCAGGTCATCACAGGGCTGACACATAGACACAGACAACCATTCACACTCACATTCACACCTACGGTCAATTTAGAGTCACCAGTTAACCTAACCTGCATGTCTTTGGACTGTGGGGGAAACTGGAGTACCCGGAGGAAACCCACGCGGACACAGAGAGAACATGCAAACTCCGCACAGAAAGGCCCTCGCCGGTGACAGCGCTAACCACTACACCACCCCGCCCCGAGAAACAGAGTGTTTTTAAAATATTTTTTGCAAATTCAATAAATAAAATCTTTATACAAAACATCTAACAAAATGTTGCCAGGTCATCGCAGGACTGAAACATGCAGATAAACATGTCTTTGGACTGTGGGGGAAACCAGAGCCCCTGGAGGAAACCCAAGCAGACATGGGGAGAACATGCAAACTCTACACAGAAAGGCCCTCATCAGCCACTGGGCTCAAACCCAGAACCTTCTTGCTGCGAGGCGACAGTGCTAACCACTACACTACTGTACTGCCCCCCTGAGCTCAATATGCTCAAAATTCCACACAGTTGACTGCTCTCAGGTACAACAACCCCATTCCCATGGGATGTAACCCCCATTGACACCCCTTCTGAAGAAAACATGTTTCATCAAAATGAGGAAATTTGCAAAATTTGACAAATACAGGTCCCTTCAAAGTCCTTCAGTGCATCAATGATTGATTTGAACAGTTATGGTCTAGAAGAATAGAGCTGGTTTCCTGCATCACTCATTCTTGATCCACTGTTATTGCAAGAATCATACACCAGACATCCTCTCTTAGACGATAAAGCTGTCATTTCACAATTGACTCTAGTCAGGACTTCCACCTCACAAATTTCCACACAATGGCATGTGACTAAGAAAGAAAGCACAACTTTATTGTTACACACACACCCAGAGCAGTGGGCAGCCATGCTAACAGCACCCGGGGAGCAATTGGGAGTTAGGTGCCTCGCTCAAGGGCACCCCAGCCCAAGGCCGTCCCATATTAACCTAACCGCATGTCTTTGAACTGTGGGGGAAACCGGAGCACCCAGAGGAAACCCACACTGACATGGGGAGAACATGCAAACTCCACACAGAAAGGCCCTTGCCGGCTGCTAGGCTCAAACCCAGAACCTTTTTGCTGTGAGCCAACCGTGCTAACCACTACACCACCGTGCCGCCCGACTAACGTATCTCACTCCGTGTCCTGGGCAGTCCACCTAAAATGCCGAAAACATTGCTGTCTAGGTAAGTTTTTTTTTTCTCCATGTTTTGATTAAGTTTTTGGATGGTTACATGTATAGCAAAATGGAATTAAACTGATTCAATTCATATTGTTGTCATGTTCCGTACAGATGGCAGCATACAAAGTTTTTAAATTGTTTAAATGCTCCAATAAAGAATTGGCCAACAGAACAAGAAATTTAGTCAACAGAACAATCAGCGATGACTTCCACACTGATATCAGCTGACTGAAAAAAATCATCACAGTGCTCTGGTTTGTCAAAGTCAATGCGTGACTTTCGATAATCAGAGACTGACCTGCATGACACTGATAATGAAAGGTGATAATTATTTACAACATTGTTTTTGCAATAGTAGGTTAGGTTATAAATGTAGAGGTACAGTAATTGGAAAGAAAGCTTTAAAAGTAATTTTCTCCATTTTTACTTGGGGAGTAAGCAGATCTAATGGGGGCAGCCATGGTCTTGAAGTGATTAACCAGGAAATTTTGAAATTATGGGGTTATGAAATGTCATAATTATATATTAATACAAGATTTGATGTTCTAGATGAAAAGAATTAAGCGGACTTTTGCTTTTAAAAAAAACCAAAACGTTAAAGTTGTAACATCAGTCCGTTGGGCCATTTCCCCAGGTGTGGCCATACTGGATTAGCCAGATACATGGAAGGATGTATTAGGAGATGAAAATGAGGGTGGTGCTGCGTGACGCAGGATTCCACATGTCTTCTTCATTCCATCCTGGATCCAAGATGTTTGTCCGAATGGCTTCATCAAGTAAAACGAGGAAACTTTACTCCTGGAAAAAGCAGCAAATTGTGCAGTGAGCATTTTACAGAAGATTGTGGATTTGTGGAGGACTCACATAAAAAAAAAATCACTGGGAAGAAACGAGACACAAGGCAGAAATGACTACTGAAGCCAGAAGCGATCCCGACTTTGTTTCACCACAAAACACCGACACTGGTAGCACGATAGCGTACCGTGTCATGCATCAATTGAATGGAAGATAAGCAGGTAAACTTTTTAAAAAAAACAGACAATGAACTAGCCACTAATTAATTGTGATTCCTTTTCTAGTACTGCATTGCCGTAATTTTTGTGGAGAAATGCAAACAAATTGACCGAGAAGTCACACTATACCATAATATTATACTATATTCTAGTATAGCATGCACTTGTACACCTCCAAAAATGACATCACGCACGATGGACTTATGGCGGCCTCCATGATAAAAAAAAAAATAGTCCCATCTATTTTCATCACTTTAGCGGTTATATCGTTAAGAACAAATTCAACATGTAGGTGTTTTTTTAATATCAAGGACAGACATAAAGACCGACTTTTAGCTCAATTTCTTTATTTGCGAGATATTTCCTTTAAGGTCAGAGAAGCAGCCTTGTCCCTAAAGGGTCGCTGGTTTGATTCCTGGGACCGGCAGGAAAAATGTGAGGGGAGTTGAGTAAATGAAAAGCACTTTCCCTTCCTTCTGTATCATGGCTGAAGTGCCCTTGAGCAAGGCATCTAACCCCCAACTGCTCCGCGGATGCTGTAGTATAGCTGCCCACTGCTTTGGGTATGTGTGTGCGCCCATTGCTCACTTGTGTGTGTTCACTGCTTCAGATGGGTTTAATGCAGAGGAGGAATTTCACTGTGCTTGAGTGACCAAAAGTAAGGCTTCTTCTTCTTCTGGATCTAATCAGAACTGTTTTGGCAGTTGATTGAGATTTAATCATACTTGGAGGACTTCATCATGACTAGTAAGGTAAATGATGAACAGTGGAAACGGGGAAATCAACGTGCAAGTCGGATATTTTGAATTTGATGGCTTCAATTCAAAAATGAGCTTGATTTCATTTTGAGGAGAAAAAGACTGCAAATGGAGTTTGCATGTTCTCCCCGTGTCTGCGTGGGTTTCCTCCGGGTGCTCCGGTTTCCCCCACAGTCCAAAGACATGCAGGTTAAGCTAATTGGTGGCTCTAAATTGACCGTAGGTGTGAATGTGAGTGTGAATGATTGTTTCTGTGTGTCAGCCCTGCAATAACCTGGCGACTTGTCCAGGGTGTACCCCGCCTCTCGCCCATAGTCAGCTGGGATAGGCTCCAGCTTGCCTGCGACCCTGTAGAACAGGATAAACGGTTATAGATAATGGATGGATGGAAGACTGCAAATGCACCAGCTGGTCTTATTTAAAAAACAATAACAAACAACAGCTGCCATTGGTAAATGGAATTATGAGGTTTCTGAGCTTGTATCATGTGGTTAATGTACGTATGGTGCTGTTTTAGGTGGCCATCCTTTCTTCTTCAACAAGCACCCAATTACAAGCCAATGTCCATATATGCTGAGTTTCCAGCAAATGTTCGCATGTTTTCCATGATTGTCTTGGTTCCATGGTGTAATGGCTAGCACTCTGGACTCTGAATCCAGTGGTCTGAGTTCAAATCTCAGCGGAGCCTATGAATCTGTTGTTCGCAGCTCTTGAAATAATATATTTCAACTGAAGGCTACTTTGGCGGCACGGTTGTGTAGTGGTTAGCATGGTCGCCTCACAGCAAGAAGGTTCTGGGTTCAAACCCAGCGGCCGGCAAAGGCCTTTCTGTGTGGAGTTTGCATGTTCTCCCTGTGCCTGTGTGGGTTTTCTCCGGGTGCTCCGGTTTCCCCCACAATCCAAAGACATGCAGTTAGGTTGACGTGGGGTGGCCTTGGGCTGAGGTGCCTTTGAGCAAGGTACCTATCCCCTGACTGCTCCCCGGGTGCTCTGGTGTGGCTGCCCACTGCTCTGGGTGTGTGCGTGTGTTTATTGCTTCAGATGGGTTAAATGCAGAGGATGAATTTCACTGTGCTTGAAGTGTGCATGTGACTAATAAAGGTTTTTTTTTTTTACGTGTCTGTATTTTTACCTGGTGTTCTGTGTTCAAAGCAAACCGGTTTAGCAGCCTTGGTTTTTGTAGTCATTTTGCATGTGGATATATTTGCTTAGCAGGAACAGCTCCTGTTACTTTGTTGAACCTCCCTCTGGTAACTCTCATCAGATGTAGAGATATAGTAGGAACTTCCACTGAAAATTGATGGCTTATTATAAATTTCCTTGTAAAGTTGAGATTAGTACTGTACATGCTGACGATCTCTTCTGAATTCAACCCATTGTGGCTTTTCAAAGCCTCAAGCCTTGTCATATCCCCATACCTATTGAATTTAATGAAACAATGATGACTGTTTTAATATTGCGGTCAAAAGTTATGAAATTTCTCAGCATTTTTTTTTTTTTTTACAGTAAGCATGGATGTAATTCTGGCAGGGACGGACTGAGACCAAAAAACGGCCCTGGACTTTCCCCCCAAATAGGCCCACTATACTATAGTATACTATACTATAGTGCTATAGTAAAGTGCTATAGTGGTATACTGTCTGTCATAACAAAACCCACACCGATGAACTATTTTCATAACATTTTTTTTTTTTGTCATAACAAAACCCATTTACAAATTAACAGGTTTTTGGGCTTTTGCTGGGGGTGGTAACTGAAAAACTGCTCCAGGCTGTAACTGTCTGAACTCGGGTGGCTGAAATATTGGGGCACTGATTCCTCATTCTGGCACTTTCCTGGACTCTCCCTGTCATCTTCTGAGCTGCCACTATCTTCAACCTGAATCAACAAACAGTTGAAAAGATGAAGTTGGATGCTAATCCTATTGTTGATTATATCTAAACTATGCAATGGCATCTAGGAAAACCCTTCACACTGTGCACTGACATATGCTTGATTAACATTTAATAGTATTATTTGGAATGACAGCCTTTAAACCTGTACTTATACCTCAAAATTCTATTTTTAAAAACCAGCCAAAACTTTGGATAGACATAGCATTTGATACCTAGGCTACAGACAAGAAGAATAAAACAGATTTGGAGGTTTTTCCTAAATCCCAATTACATTTTTAGCCTTTTAGGTCTATTCTGTGTAAGAATTAGCCTGCTTGACACATTTTATAGTTTTAATATTATGCTGATTTTTTTGGTAGGTAAGCCTGACAAACAGATCTAAAATTAGGCTATTAACAAATTGCACAATGCAGTGCTGCTGTGATTAGTTATGATACCATTCAACCAATCATCCTTCAAACAACATTTGTAGCCTATTCCACAGACATTCCACCACGCACCACGAAAGAGAAGACAAAGATAAATAGTGCCAAAATGGAAAACCCTTCTCCCCCTCAAACTTTTGGTTAATGATAGGCTAGAGCTTTGGTTCTCTTGAACGTAAAGAGCCTAATCTGCATGAATTATGCAGAGGTGAACATATGAAATCGCGGCCATTTGTGCTTGCCTATCTATTTATAATTGGCTTGCTTGATAGTTACGTGTTTGTTTTGACAGCAATAAACCACATATTTCTCATCATCACACCGCAAATCCAGCCAATAGAAGATTGGCCTACTATGAGAGGGGTCTATGAGTGGCCTTTACGTAACCTGTTTTATGCTATGGTTTTATGTCGTTGTCACTTACCGGTACCTCCTCCTCTGGTGAAATTCCCTCAGCTGCCTGCCCCTCATCATGACTATCATCATCAGCATGTGGTTGGTCAGGTTGGATGTCCACCTGGTTCTCAGTCTCGCTCGGTGATAACGTGACATGAACGTTACTGCTGCTGCTTGCAGTTGCACTGCTGCCAAAAAGCTCTGTGAGCTTTCTAAAGCTTTCATAAGTCAAACAAGATGGCGGCGCACGTGGTTGCAGCGGCTTACGGCTCTCCTTTTCAGTGCTCTTTTTTTTGTTTGTTTTTGTATTTCTTTCTTGCTTGTTTGTGCAACATCAGTTCTGCAAACATCCAGTACACCCGCCAGACACTTTTAGCCATCGGTGACCAACATCAGGCATCTGTTTCGAGCGACTTTCTCTTCACGCATAACATCCCAGATGACATAGCGAGACCGCCGGGCTCTCTGTGGATTGTTGTCGGGTCTAGGAGGCAGCACAGATGGAGGAGGGAGAGGAAGCAGAAGCAGGGCTGCAGGTCCAGTGCTACGCTAAGGCTAAGAAAACAACCACACAAGCCACCTCTACCGAGCCTGTATCTCTCCAATGCCAGATCCCTGGTGCATAAAATGGATGATCTGGAATTACAACTCGCTGGAAATCGCTATGTTGGGGACTGCTGTGTTTTAATTATCACAGAAACCTGGCTTCATCCAGAAATACCCGATGCTAGCTTGCAGCTAGCAGGCCGCACTCTGCTCCGCTGGGATAGGAATGTGAACTCCGGTAAGAGCAGAGGGGGAGGGCTCTGTATTTACGTGCATGATAATTAGTGTAACAACGGAACAATTATAGATAAACACTGTTCCCCAGACCTCGAGTACATGTCTGTAAGATGCCGGCCTTTTTTTCTACCGAGAGAGCTAACTGTAGTGATTGTCACAGCTGTGTATATTCCACCTGACGCCTGTGTAAACACAGCGCTCTCTCTCCTGCTGAACACCGTTAACAAACAGCAGCGGGCCCACCCTGACGGTGTTCACATAATTGCAGGAGACTTTAATAAGGCCAACTTGAAGACTGTACTGCCCAAGTTTTACCAACATGTTAAGTGTTCTACTAGAGGGGAGAACACTCTGGATCATGTTTATTCTAACATCAAGCACGCGTACAGAGCCATACCCCTCCCCCACCTCGGCCAGTCAGACCATCTTTCCCTCCTGCTCTCCCCAGCCTACACCCCCCTCAGACACAGAGCCAGGCCCACCACAAGGACTATCACAACCTGGCCTGACAACACACTCTCCAAACTACAGGACTGCTTTAAACAGACAGATTGGGACTTATTTGAACACCAGGAGCTGGAGACATTCACAGGAACGGTGCTGGACTATATCAAGTTCTGCATCGGGAATGTGACGGTGGATAAAAACATCCGGGTCTTCCCAAACCAGAAACCCTGGATGACCAGCCAGGTCCGCTCACTCCTCAGGGCTCGCGATGCTGCCTTCAGGTCAGATGATAGAGCTCTGTACAGAGCTGGTCGAGCTGATCTGAAAAGAGGAATAAATAAAGCCAAGGCGGACCACAGGCTGTGCATAGAGTCCCACCTGTCCAGCAACAACACACGGGAGGTGTGGCAGGGCATTCAGGACATCACAAACTTCAGAGACTGTGATGTGCCAACAGGAGACTGGAGTGCGCTGCTAGCAGAGGAGCTAAATCGCTTCTTTGCTTGCTTTGAAACATCTCAGCAGCACTCATCTGCTCCTGCCCTGCCCCCACCACTACACAGTTCCTACACCACTCCTTTCACTGTACAGGAGCACGATGTCAGACGGGTGCTCCTGGCAGTGAACCCGAAGAAAGCTGCCGGCCCAGATGGTGTACCTGGTAAGGTGCTCAGAGCGTGCGCCCACCAGCTCGCCCCTACCTTCACCAGGATCTTTAACCTCTCCCTGGCTCAGGCAGTCATCCCGCCCTGCCTAAAATCTGCAACAATAATCCCAGTGCTGAAGAAGTCTCCCATCACCAGCCTGAATGATTACCGTCCTGTGGTCCTCACCCCTGTAATCATGAAGTGCTTCGAGAGACTAGTTCTTCAGCACATCAAGGACCACCTCCCCCCAGACTTCGACCCCTACCAGTTCGCATATCGCAGAAACAGATCCACAGAGGACGCCATTGCCGTAGCTCTCCACTCTGTGCTAAATCACCTAGAGCAGCAGCAGAGCTACGTCCGCATACTCTTTGTGGATTACAGTTCAGCTTTTAATACAATAATCCCAGACATCCTTATTAGAAAACTGGACACTCTCGACCTCCCCCCTCTCACATGTGCCTGGTTAAAGGACTTTCTTACTAACCGGCCCCAGACTGTGAGACTTGGCCCCCACTTCTCTTCCACCTGCACGTTGAGCACCGGCTCTCCACAGGGCTGTGTGCTGAGCCCCCTCCTGTACTGCCTCTCCACCCACGACTGTAGTCCGACCCACAACAACAACAACCTTATCGTCAAGTTTGCTGATGACACCACAGTGGTTGGACTCATCTCAAAGGGAGACGAGGCAGCCTACAGAGAGGAGGTCCTGAAGTTGGCAGCCTGGTGTTCAGAAAATAACCTTGCTCTGAACACAAAGAAAACCAAAGAGCTCATTATTGACTTCAGGAAGCACAGCACCGACCTAGCCCCCCTCTACATCAACAATGTGTATGTGGAGAGGGTCCACACCTTCTGGTTTCTCGGTGTCCTCATCTCCGCCGACATCTCCTGGTCAGCAAGCATTACAGCAGTCATTAAGAAGGCTCAGCAGCGGCTACACTTCCTGAGAGTCCTCAGGAAGTACAACTTAAGCTCCAACCTGCTGCTGACCTTCTACCGCTCATCCATCGAGAGCCTGCTGACGTACTGTTTTACAGTATGGTATGGCAGCTGCACTGCTGTAGACAGGGAGAGGCTCCAGAGGGTAGTTAAGGCAGCACAGAAGATCATTGGCTGCCCTCTCCCCTCCCTGATGGACATTTACACCTCCCGCTGCCTTAGCAGAGCTAAGAATATTATCAAGGACAGCTCCCACCCTGGCTTTGATCTATTCGACCTGTTGCCCTCAGGGAGGTGCTACAGGTGCATCAGGACAAAGACAAATCGATTAAAAAACAGCTTCTTTCCAAAAGCCATAACCGCCCTGAACTCGGATATGCTCTGACTTTATAGTCTATTTATTTTACTATTTTACTAATTTATAATGTGCAGTACTTTATAAGGTGACTCTCTATGCAATACTTTTATAATTATGCAATACCACACTCCATAATGTGAAACGCAACACATTCACCTCAGGACTGTGCACCTTACACACAACACATACACCTCAGGACTGTGCACCTTACACACAACACATACACCTCAGGACTGTGCACCTTACACACAACACATACACCTCAGGACTGTGCACCTTACACACAACACATTCACTTCAGGACTGTGCACCTTACACACAACACATACACCTCAAGTCTGTGTACCTTACACACAGCACATACACCTCAAGTCTGTGCACCTTACCTTACCTTGCAATACTTCATAATGTGTAATATTTTATCTTATAATGTGACTCTCTCGTGCAATAATTTATAATGTGACTGTCTCTGTGCAATACTTTATATGTGCAATACCTCACTCCATAATGTGTAACACAACACATACACCTCAGACTGTACACCTTACACCCCCTTTTTTTTCCTCCCCCCTTCCTCTCTCTCTCTCTCCACGCTGTTTGCACTGTTATTGGAGATGCTTTAAATCTCATTGTACATGTGTATAGTGACAATAAAGGCATTCTATTCTATTCTACATTTTGAAGCATCTTCTTCAAGTGACTTTACTTTCTTTTGTTTTAACTTTTCCCATCCACCTTTCTCCTTACGTTTTCTGCTTGCCATCTTTCTGTTGACAGACACTAACGTTACTCTTCTTTGTTGGCTTTTAGGCCTATGGAATAATGATTGACAGATAAATTATTATCTTAGCGCCTCCTGTTGTTAGTTGATAGACTGAAAATTTTGGTTATTGAACAGGGTCGACGGCCGTAGACCGGACAGCCGTTCTGGACTTTTCCAGAACACACAGATTGCCAGTCTGCCCCTGAATTCTGGCTATGTTTCATAGATAAAAGCTCAAAGTCTCAAAGAGAATATATCTCCTTATAGGTACAAGTACACATTTCCAGTCAAGGTTTTTTTTTTTTTAGTTCTGTATCTTTGCATACAAAGATATTATAGTCTTTCTTTATAAGTGAGGATCCATGGACACTTAAATTTTAAATATGACTTTATACCAAGCTTAACCTCAAAAGTATTATCTTGTAAAGAAAACATTTGATACATTTTTTTTTTCAGATACACTACATTGCTAAAAGTTTGTGAACATGCCATTCCAGATTTAGTTCCCCTTTTACTCTTAATATAACCTCCATTCTTCTGGGAAGGCTTTCCACTAGATTTTGGAGTGTAGTTGTGGGGATTTGCTCATTCAGCCACAAGAGCAAGAGTATAGTTGAGCACTGATTTTGAGCAAGAGAGCATGGCACAAAGTCAGTGTTTTAATTCAAACCAAAGGTGATCAGTGAAGTCACTTTTGACATCAAACCATGATAAACGTCACTGATGCATTGCATCACTGATATTTATCATGCATAAGTTTGGGTGTGTCAGTTCCAGTGAATGGAAATCTCAACATTGCAGCACACAACGATTCTCAACACGTCTGTGGTTCCAAATTTGTGACAACAATTTGGAAGAGGTGAGCATATGGTATGAAGGACAGGTGTCTGCATAAGGTTGACCATATAGTTTATTTATCCAGTGAAACTGGGAATACTGGGAGTTGAAATTGCAACCGATCACTAACTTTGGGAACTACCTCTACTCATGGGAAGCCATGGTTAGAGAAGCTGTTTTGGGATCAAAAATTCACTGGTTTGATTCCCTAAATGAACATGAATGGCTGAAATGCTCTTGAGCAAGCTATCCAACTGCCAACTATGAAACAAACTTTTTTTTTTTAAGTTCACCTGTACATGATCCAACAAAGATATATGATCCTTACTTATTACCCACGATAGTGATGCAGGTTTGTGTTCTCTTGTTACACTCTTGGCTGGCATCATGCTTATTATTTCTGTGGATCCAGAGCCTATCCCAAGAACACAATACACCTTACAGTTTGTACTGTGTTCTTTGGTGTCCTTTGTAGGGCATCAGGCACACACATTTTTCACACATTCATTCACACCTGGGGCAATTTATCACAGATGGTTCACCCACTGTCATGGCTTTGGGAGGTGAAAGGAAACTGGAGCACCTGGAAGAAATACAGTCTGTAATCCTGTATCATTGTCAGGATCAGGGCAGCACGGTGGTGTAGTGGTTAGCGCTGTTGCCTCACAGCAAGAAGGTCCTGGGTTCGAGCCCCGGGGCTGGCGAGGGCCTTTCTGTGTGGAGTTTGCATGTTGTCTGCATGGGTTTCCTCTGGGTGCTCTGGTTTCCCCCACAGTCCAAAGACATGCAGGTTAGGTTAACTGGTGACTCTAAATTGACCGTAGGTGTGAATGGTTGTCTATGTGTCAGCCGTGTGATGACCTGGCGACTTGTCCAGGGTGTACCCCGCCTTTTGCCCATAGTCAGCTGGGATAGGCTCCAGCTTGCCTGCGACCCTGTAGAACAGGATAAAGCGGCTAGAGATAATGAGATGAGATTGTCAGGATCAAATCCACGACCCTGGAGCTGTGAGGTGGCAATGCTACTTATTATTCCACTGTGTCGAAAATTGTTTGGGATTGAAGAATTTACTTGAACACGTGAGCTACAACTTCATGAAGGTATCAAGGTTAGCTTCTATCTGACAATCTTAAGTGACGTACACATACAATGTCTTGCGAAAGTATTCACCCCCCTTTGTGTTTGTCCTGCTTTGTCGCATTACAAGCTGGAATTAAAATGGATTTTTGGAGAATTATCACCATTTGATTTACACAAAATGCTTATCACTTTAAAGGTGCAAATTGTTGTTTGTGTCACAATAAAACAATAATTAAGATGAAAAAGCAGAAATCTGGAGTGTGCATAGGTATTTACCCCCCCAAGTCAATACTTTGTAGAGCCACCTTTTGCTGCAATTACAGCTGCAAGTCTCTTGGGGTATGTCTCGATTAGCTTAGCACATCTAACCACTGGGATGTTTGCCCATTCCTCAAGGCAAAACTGCTCCAACTCCTTCAAGTTAGATGGGCTGCATTGGTGTACAGCAATCTTCAGGTTATGCCACAGATTCTCAATTGGATTGAGCTCTGGGCTTTGATTAGGCCATTCCAAGGCATTTAAATGTTTCCCTTTAAACCACTCCAGTGTAGCTTTAGCAGTATGTTTAAGGTCATTGTCCTGCTGGAACCTTCATCCCAGTCTCAAACCTCTGGTCGACTCAAACAGATTTTCCTCCAGAATTGCCCTGTATTTAGTGCCATCCATCTTTCCTTCAATCCTGGTCAGTTTTCCTGTCCCTGCAGATCAAAACTATCCCCACAGCATGATGCTGCCACCACCATGCTTCACTGTAGGAATGGTGTTCTGTTTGTGCCACACATGGCATTTCCCATGATGGCCAAAAAGATCAATTTTAGTCTCATTTGACCAGAGAATCTTCTTCCATGTGTTTCGGGAGTCTGCCACATGCTGCTGGGCAAACTCCAAACATGTTTTCTTAAGCATTGACTATTTTCTGGCCACTCTTCCATAAAGCCCCGCTCTGTGGAGTGTACGGCTTAAAGTAGTCCTGTGGACAGATACTCCCATCTCCACTGGGGATCTTTGCAGCTCCTTCAGTGTTTTCTTTGGTGTCTTTTTTGCGTCTCTGATTAATGCCCTCCTTGCCCGGTCTGTGAGTTTTGGTGGGCGGCCTTCTCTTGTCAGGTTTGTAGTGGTGCCATATTCTTTCCATTTTGCTCTAATGGATTTAATGGTGCTCTGTGGCATATTCAAAGTTTGGGATATGTTTTATAACCCAACCCTGATCTTATACTTCTCCACAACTTTGTCTCTGACCTGTTTGGAGGCTCCTTGGTTTTCATGTTGCTTGCTTAGTAGTGTTGCAGAGTCAGGGTCCTTCCAGAACAGGTTGATTTATACAGACATCATGTGACTGATCATGTAACCCTTTGATTGCACCCAGGTGGATCTTAATCAACTAATTATGTGACTTATGAAGTGAATTGGTTGGACCAGCTCTTATTTAGGGCTTTCATATGAAAAGGGGTGAATACCTATGCACACGCCAGATTTCTGTTTTTTCCTCTTAATTATTGTTTGTGTCACAATAAAACAATTTTCACCTTTAAAGTGGTAGGCATGTTGTGTAAATCAAATGGTGCTAACCCTCCAAAAATCCATTTTAATTCCAGCTTATAATGCAACAAAACAGGATGAACGCCAAGGGGGATTAATACTTTTGCAAGACACTGTAGGAAGAGATTAGCAGTGATGTGGTGACCAGAGACCATGGAATGTCAATGATGTAACTGTTGGTGATGCGAAGTTGATGGGTATCAAGTGAAACTAATCTCAACTTTCAACCAACACCGATTGTCCCTCTGAGTTACATGTCGTTCTTGGGATCGAGATGCTGACCTCTTCTGCTCCTCGGACCTGCCTGATCCATCCTGGTGCCCTGTTTCTGGTTGGAGTCTCATCACATCGCTCCTGTGGAGGACGGCCCCATGTGGACAGTTGAAAGTCACACCTGGAAGACGCTCTGGACACTTACAGTAATGCTTTTATGGCTGAGGACTACAGTTGACTTGCTAACTTTAGGACTGCAGTTGTCATGAACTGTTTTGCACTCAAGTTTCCATCAATGAAGAGTTTATAACATCAACGAAACTGACTTCATGTTAAAACTGTTAATGTTATAGTCATGTTGTCTGTTGTTGCCCAAATGAGGATGGGTTCCCTTTTGAGTCTGGTTCCTCTCGAGGTTCCTTCCTTATGTCGTCTGAGGGAGTTTTTCCTTGCCACCGTCGCCACAGGCTTGCTCATTGGGGATAGATTAGGGATAAAATTAGCTCATGTCTTAAGTCGTTCAAATTCTGTAAAGCCGCTTTGCGACAATGTTTATTGTTAAAAGCGCTATACAAATGACTTGACTTGAGTTGATGATTGAGATAACAACTACTGGGAGTGAAGGATCCTGTTGACTGACACATGACGTCAACACTGAGTTATAAATAAACATACAAGAGTGATACCAAGGCAACTAGAGCCTGGAATGTCTACGAACAATCAGCTGTCAGCTACAAAGCAATGGGTGACAAATTAATCACTTTATACGCATTCATTCAACGGAATGATATTGAATGAGTGGAAGATGAATAGCTGAATGGAATATATCTGATATACCACAAAAAAGCCATTATTATCTCATTCTCATCTCATTATCTCTAGCCGCTTTATCCTGTTCTACAGGGTTGCAGGCAAGCTGGAGCCTGTCCAGCTTGGTACACCCTGGGCAAGTCACCAGGTCATCACAGGGCTGACACTTAGACAACCATTCACACTCACATTCACACCTACGGTCAATTTAGAGTCACCAGTTTACCTAACCTGCATGTTTTGGACTGTGGGGGAAACCGGAGCACCCTGAGGAAACCCATACGGTAACGGGGAGAACATGCAAACTCCGCACAGAAAGGCCCTCATCGGCCACGGGGCTTGAACCCGGACCTTCTTGCTGTGAGGTGACAGCGCTAACCACTACACCACTGTGCTGCCGCCATTATTATTATTATTATTATACATGGGCGGCACGGTGGTGTAGTGGTTAGCGCTGTCGCCTCACAGCAAGAAGGTTCGGATTCGAGCCCCGTGGCCGGCAAGGGCCTTTCTGTGCAGAGTTTGCATGTTCTCCCTGTGTCCGCGTGGGTTTCCTCCGGGTGCTCCGGTTTCCCCCACAGTCCAAAGACATGCAGGTTAGGTTAACTGGTGACTCTAAATTGACCGTAGGTGTGAAAGCGAGTGTGAATGGTTGTCTGTGTCTATGTGTCAGCCCTGTGATGACCTGGCGATTTGTCCAGGGTGTACCCCGCCTTTCGCCCGTAGTCAGCTGGGATAGGCTCCAGCTTGCCTGCGACCCTGTAGAACAGGATAAAGCGGCTAGAGATAATGATATGAAATGAACCTGACGGCCATGTCTGTTTACAAATTATCACAGTCTCTCTCTCGCTAGCATGGAAGTTTTACATCATGTTGTCTTGACAACCATGCAACATCGTAAACCATATTCAACGCTCATTCTCCACTGGATCGAGTGACGTAATACATGTCGGATAAGCGATATGCTAACAATATTGCATGCTATCGAACCAAACGAACGAAACCCGCTAGAAGGGAATAGAATAGCTACGTGTTTTTATTCCATCGAAAAAGTGTCTTGTATGTATTCAACATCGGCTAGATTCTAGCAAATGAACCAGAAACACTTCCCTCTGAAATTTTTTTTTTTTAATTTAGCCAAACTGCAAAAGTTCATTAAACACAGTAGGCTAATTAAAAACATTAAGTATTCATTTAAAAAAAAAGTTAAACATGATTTTTGACATTTTTTTTCTGAAAAAGTGAAAGTTCATATCACTTTCTTAACAGTGATACTTTATTTCAAATAATTTATTTTATATATATATATATATATATATATATATATATATATATTAGTGTTGCCACCTGTCCCGGTTTTTCCTGATTGTCCCGGATTTTCATGGTCTGTCCCGGAAAAAAAAAAAAAAAATCCGGGACACTGAATGTCCCGGTTTTTTGTACATAATGGGCAAAATGTGTATTTCAACTTGCGAGCCAGCTGAGAACCAGTTCGTTTTTCCGAGCTCGCCGTGCTAAGCGGAGCCACGTCATTACGTCGCTGAATACGTCATTACGTCGCTGTATACGTCAGTTACGGCGCTACGTTTGCATAAACCTTGGCGCGAATATCAAAGCAAAAACAACACGGAAGCAGCAGCAGCAGCAACAACAACAGCAATAATAATGATGATGGCTGACTTCGCGTTTGTACAGCTGCTGCTTCTCGTCGCTTAAAAATGGCGATCTTTCGCGGTCTTGTTATTGTTGTTGGTCTTAACAACTCCGCCCCCCCGCTGACGTAAGCGGTTCTTTCCTCTGGCCCAGCAGAGAGTTGGTACTAGCCTGGAACCGGTTTTTCTGGCCCCAGAGCCAGTTCTTTGTCGGTGGAAACAGAAAACCCGGTTCCAAACTAAGCACTGGCCCCGAACCAGCCCTGGAACTGCTTTGGTGGAAAAGGGGCAATGGAGGATGCTTGGACTGATAAAAGAAACAGACTCTCTTGCCGCTTTTCCACTACAAACGCAGCTGAGTCGGGCTGAGCTGTGCCGTGCTGAGTCGAGCTGAGCGGGGCTGTTGGAGTTGCATTTCGACTACAACCATGCTGAACCATGCTGGCTGGAAGTGGGTGGACACATTGGGTGGAGTTAGCGAAAGTGGGTGGACGTCAGGTGATGTCGTTAAGCAGCGCAAACAGTGACATCAGTGATCTTTTAAGCGGTAGTCTCACGACCCGAATAGTAAACAATAAACATGGAGGACATGGAGTCGTTAGTGTTGCTGGTCTTGGTGCTGTGGCTTGTTGTCACCGACAACGCGGACAGATACTGGCAAGAGCGTATAGATGAGGTGAGGCGCATAAGGCTCCAGAAATTCTCGTAATTATTCTCCTTCCGGGTTTACGGTGTTTACAGATCCCAGCGTGCTCGTGGGGCGTGTGTGGACATGTGAGGACACTCCTCCTCACCAATCAGTGCACAGGGGAGTGTCTGCTCACGCCCCCAGCCTCACTCGGCTCGGTTGGGCTCGCTTCAGCCCCACTCCAAAACGGTGCGAGTTTTAGGGGCTAAGCAGGGCTGAAGCGAGCTGAGTCGTGCTGGTTTTTGGTAGTCGAAACGCGAGCCGTGTCGGGCTGAAGTGAGCTGAAAAAGGGTAGTGGAAAAGGGCCATCTGTTGCAGTGGTGAAGGCTGAGCTTCAAGTCAGGCTAAACTTTCAGTTGTCCTGTACTGAGTTCAAGACATTCATTGAAAATCAGCCAGGACTCATAGCAGCAGCAAAGAAAAACACCAAATATAAATGGAAGATTAGGTAAGGTTTTGGCGAATTAAATGAAGTAGTGTAGTACATACTCCTGTATGTGCCCAGTTATATCAGTTACATGTCCTCCTATGTATTTGTTTAGCCAAGAGCAGCAGAGGCACAGGCAAGCACAAGCAAAGCACACACCACACTCTAAGCAATCAGGTAAGCTGTTGGACACTACACCTTACATTGTTACATTCAGGTATTCTTAGATACAATGAAAAATTATTTTTATTCCACATAAGCAAACAAACAGAACTTAATTATGTATTCCCCTTTTACCTGTGCCCACTACTGCCCCCAGGTGTCCACAACCAAAAACTGTTGGAAATAAACCAAAATAATGAAGACCTGCTTTATTATGTAAAGCAATTAACTAAACAAATAACTAGCAAAAGCGTCATTTTTACTAATTAGAGCAATACAATTTCAGCGTAGAAGGGCGATTTTTGTCTTGGGTTAGATGTGCGAAGGGCGCCGTTGCTTACAAGCAAAAAGGTCGATTGGATGGTCGAAATGTCCAGGATTTTTGTCAGACACAGGTGGCAACCCTAATATATATATATATATATATATATATATATATATATATGAACCATAACTTTCTCCTGTAAACTTGTTAGCATAAGAGCTAATGATAGCTACTGCTGTTTGTAACAGGTGACATTCCATTCAGACCAAACTGGAAAATCAGGAAGTAAAGTGACGCTCAAATCCAGGTCTACGTCCTACATAAGTGCACTTCCTAGGGGATGACAAAATGGCGTTCCACACACTATGTAGTGCTCTGTATATCCAATAGAGACCGAATTGGTATGAAGCCCAGCGTTTAACCGAAACATGACGGCTAATAAAACAGAGCAGAGTGAGTACAAGAGCATTTTTCTGATTAAATTAAAAATAATTGTTAAAGTAGTATTATAATGTATAATGAGTGAAATATTTTGCTTTGTGAATATTTACCGGCTATTATGTATTTTTTAGAGTGTGGTGCCTGGACGCAATGAAGCTCATTTCAGTGTTTGTTTGTTTTTGTTGTTGTTTATATTTTTTAGCTCGTCCAGACTGAGATGAATGTATTGCTGTGTCCATTTGTGGTCATAATATTTTCAGGTATGATATGTTTCTGCTCTATTTTTATGTATTTAGTGTGTGAAAGATGGTAATAATCATAACAGGGTTTGTATAATATATCGTTTTAATGCTTATCGTGATATTGCAATATAATACCAGTCGATAAATCTTATATTGAGCAATAAAATAAGAGAATTTCCAGCCCTAAGTTACTTTGTGTATGTATGCATACATGGTAATACAATCATCCATCAAAAATATAAAAGAAAAGTGCTGTGTGCAAAAGTTTGTACCCTCTGGTTTCACCCGGCCTCCATCCACTTGTCCCTTTAGAGAGATGAATCACTCATTGCAAATCAGTACAAAGTTATTTTAAGCGTTCATTTTGGACTTAACGACAATTGGTTTCTTCCAGGATGAAGAAAGCCCGCCGCTTTAAGCACTATAAAACGGCTCACGTCTGGCGTTAACGTGCGTCCTGGGTGATCAGATCACAAATGCTTTTTTACTGTCCACTCGTGATCAGATTGCATACATCATACCGTCTGGAGAATCCTGTCATGCAGACGTCAGGCTTGTCGTACTCGAGTCCAGGACTCGGGGCCTAATTTTAAAGACTCGTGGCATGACTTGGACTCGGACTCGTACGTTAACTGCATTCGGACTCGTAAATTGGAGACGAGGACTCTGATTTTTTCTTTATTTTTTGTAACATGCCATAATAATTTGGCATAAGATATTTATATCTACATTAATTTTTGTCCGAATTTTGTACAAGAGTGTCACGCCTTGGCGCGTGCATCAGAAAGATTCCAGGCGTGCTCCGGACAGCGTGCGCACCAAGTGGACTCGCGCACGCTGTAAACGGTTTCACATAAAGGCAGCAACAGTCACCGTCAAATGGTGTGGTTGGAGTCTTGTTCTCGGACTTGACTTGAAATTTTCTTTAATGACTTGGACTTGAACACTGGGGACTCGAGGTGTAGTGACTCGACTACAACACTGGCACACGTTTATGACGTCAACGTTCTGCTGCTTTTATTTTTCAGGCAGAAATATCTGATCTCATGTACCGTTTAGGTGGCACGGTGGTGTCGTGGTCAGCACTGTCGCCTCACAGCAAGAAGGTTCTGGGTTCAAGCCAAGTGGCCAACGGGGGCCTTTCTGTGTTGAGTTTGCATGTTCTCTCCTGTCTGTGTGGGTTTCCTCCGGGTGCTCCGGTTTCCCCTACAGTCCAAAGACATGCAGGTTAGGTTAACTGGTGGCTCTAAATTGACCACGAGTGTGAATGGTTGTTTGTCTCTACAGTATGTGTCAGCCCTGCGATGATCTGGCGACTTGTCCAGGGTGTACCCCACCTCTCGCCCATAGTCAGCTGGGATAGGCTCCAGACCACGGGCGATTGCTCTAAGACAACGAGGGAGGCTCAGCCTCCTCTAAAAATGACGAACATCGTGTAGGATGAATTGCGCTAGGCTTATGTTATAGCCGACCTTATAACATTGCTATTTCAGATCCAGAATCATAGAAATATATGTGCTCAACCCAACTACAGCGCGAAATCATTCCGTTATAACTTTCCCCAGTTCGCCGAATGTGTGCGAGAGTTTTTCCCCCTCGTGACAGCGCGATGCAGCCCAGCCTCAGTGGATTGGGAGCTATGTGCTTGTCAATCTCAAAATGCAAGACGATTATTGGACAAATACTGCGAAAACACCCGCCCACGGAGTCTCACGGACTCCCAGCCTCAATGGACTTCAACGGCATTTGGGAGCTATGCGCTTTTCAATCTCAAAATGCAAGATGGTTATTGGACAAATACTGCGAAAACGCCTGCCCACGGACTCCCAGCCTCACATGGGAGGGACATGGCAGTTTCCGCGAGGAGACTGGTGATTGGTGAAAGCGGCCGGATATTTTCTTTGATTGACAGCTCGTTTCAACTATAGACAGGCAGCGGTACAGTGTTACCAGATTGGGCGATTTTAAGAGCATTTTGGCGGGTTTTGAACATATTTTGGGCTGGATAACGTCAGCAGTATCTGGCAACATCAGTTCAGTCCCATGCGGATTCGCAAGTGCTGTGGTGTATTGTAAGAGATCAGCTTACATTTCGATTTCATTCATTATATACGGTTTCTACCAGCTTTTTTAGTTTGTATATATTTTCATCAGGGCTTTGAACCGGTTCAAGGAACGAAAACGAAAACCGGGAACTTTTTCTATTTCACATGGAACAGAAACGAAACCAGAAACTTTATTATTTTTTATGTTCCGGAACAGAAACGCTTATTAAAAATAATGGTAACCGGTTAATACCGGTTTTTATTTCGTTCCTCAAAGTTTCCGTAGCCTACAAATAAAAAAGCCATTCTTCTCCTGTGCAAGTTTCTATGACCCGCTGGGGTTCACTTCCTGTGTGACGTTCGTTGACTGAATGGAGAGAGCGGGAAGGTGGACTACTATCACGTCTCCATTACTGAGTGTCTGAGCAAAGAAGAGCCTGAACGTTGCAACCTCCCTATTGGCTGTTTGTAAAAATGTATCAATTGTTGCCCTTCCCACGGGAATCATCGCGGGCTCGAGAGACGAGACCTGACGAGTTAGTTCGTTGGTAGCAGAACAAAATGTCTGGACACAAATCGGGTTTTCAGAAAAGGAAAGAAAATAAACGGAGGGTTGAAAATACAAAAAAGGAGGCAGAAAATGCAAAACGAGTTTTAAGGTAGGACAAATGGTTACTTTTCTGAGGCAGCCCGCCGTGGCTGCAGGCTTTCAGTTGTCATTGAATGGTTAGTTTTCTGAGGCAGCCCGCCGTGGCTGCCTGCAGGCTTATTTATTATAGCCCATTTAGTTAAAATAGTTGATATAAAATGTTTATAGCTATAGTTATGTGATGGTTGTCCTGATTTAGACTGGTGGTTTTTTTTGGGGGGGGGGGGTTTGCGCGATGTTGCACCCGGGTCCAGATTAGGGCAGAACCGGCCCTGGCTACATTTCAGGTGTAGTTTGTTTTATGAATGTATGTACTTGCATAGATGTGCACTTGGTCTTCCAATATGGCGCCTAACAAAATCTCGCGGCGCAGTGACGTCATGCGGTAGCCCTCTATAGGGCCTGACTAGCCTTTGGTAACACACTAAACGAATTCTCTTTCATTTTTGGCACTTTTTCTGTTTGTGTAGATGGGAAGACATACTGAGAATCCAAATCGCCAACATTTGAAATAATAATTGTTTTGAATTATTTCTTGTCTTATTTAATGAAGGTTGTAATAGAATTAGCCTACATTTGGCTTAAGCTGGATGAGACTGAGACATAACTTTATAGCCATTTGTTAAACAGCTGACAGGGAACGTAATTAACCGTTCCGGGAACGAAATTTTTTTGTTCTAACCGGTTCGGGAACGTCTATTTAATGGTGGAACCCAAAACCGGAAACGTTAAAATTCCGTTTCTGTTCGGAACGAACCAATAGGAAAAAAATTCTGGTTCAAAGCCCTGATTTTCATTGTAAATAAAGTGTAAATATAGTGTTGTCAAATTTGCTATCTTAGTTCCAGAAATGTCGTTTATTTGAGTGACTGAACTTGAACTTGAGGGGGCTAGTCAGCTAGCAAGAAAGCTGCGCACGGATGCCAAGCATTGCTGATTTAATTTTGGCGAAGCCATTTGCCAGTCTTCCTTTCGAGGAAAAAATTAAAATTAAAGAGCAGGGTAGACCAACGCCTCAAATTGACTTGGTGAAAAAGGTAGGGAATAATACTCGTTCCTTTCAGCTCTCCTGGTACGAGAAAGTGAATTGGCTAACAGCAAGTGACCCACATCAACAACAGTAAATAGGCTACTTTAGTAATATGTCATTGTTGGGGTTCACCCAGAAAGAGACCCCGATTCCTTCGTGGGCCACCCTCGGATCCGGGACAAATGATAGAACGATAGAAACAGACAGGGGAACCAGAGAGTTCACATGCCAGTTTATTCGCACAGTCACTTCGTCAAAGATGAAAGATTACAAACACCTTTTGAGCAATTCCAGCGTTATGGACGTGACACTTGAACTCAAAATGGCAACAAATGACCCAGTGCATGTTTTATTGTCTCCCAGTATTTAAACAGGTGTTGCATATTTTAAGGCTGTACCATACTGGAGAAGTGATAGAACAAGAACAATTCCCATAGTACATCTAGGACATGCCAGAAAATGCCAATAAAAGATGCGTTATGGATGTGACAGAAAAAGTATCACTTTTCTTGGGTGACTGTACATTTTTATCAAACTCTGTGAAATTGTAAACCTAATGTCGAAATGGAGAGATCCATTTGATAGAGGGGTCCAAGGTGAATTTAAAAAAATCTTTGTTTAAAATATTTTGTATTTCATGCAGAGTTTCGGAAGGAAAAGTCAGCGTTATGGATGTGACGAAATTCCGTTACGGATGTGACGCGTCTGAAATAGACATGGCATATGTTTAGAAACTCAGCAATTTAACCACCATAACCCTTTGAAAAACTCTCTAAATATCAGCTAAAACTATCAAAGTTCTTAAATAATATTTAGGATGGCTATTGTTTTGCTGTTTTGTGGATTTTAGCATACATTTCTGTGGCTTGTGGCAATAATATAGAATTGTACATGATCAAAGTTGATTTTAGCTTGGGTTTTACATTATAAGAAAGAAAGACTGGCAGTGACATATTAGGTTGGTTACAAATTGGTTCAACTTATTCACATCTGTAAAATACAGGCCTAGGTGATATCTCTGGGAGTGGTTTTGATGTATTACATGTTGCTTTATTTTTGCATGGTGAGGTTGACATTTACATGGAATTGCCCTTTTATAACAAATCATAATCTCTCCAAACGGCTATTGTGTCTGTCAAATGTGTGTGTGTTTGTATGTGACCTCAGAGAGGGGTGTGTGTATGTGTCTATGGGAGGGTGTGAGTGAGTGACATCATTTTGATATCTGTGTCTATGTGCTAGGTCGGCAAATCACATCTTAATTCCATATGTATGTGTGTGTGAATGAAACCTTCAATCATAAGCAAAATAATATTTCAGCAATTTCATTTACGTACGTCAAAGCGTGTGAGATGTTTTTACGACAATGTTTTAAACAAAGACTATGTTTGGTCTAACAAAGAAGTGTTCTTCTCCACTGGACGAAGGTCAGGCTACACAGGAACAGTTTAAAATCACTGCCATAGTATATGCAATAGTCCAAAATAATAAAGGATACTATAAGTAATATATACTATAATATATACTATAAAAATATAATATAAGAGTCTTAACTCTTTGTTCAGCAATAAGGCTACCATTACATCCAACATTAAAGTGTGTGTGTGGGTCGTTCTGACACTAAAACAGACCTTGGTGGGTCCTTCAGACACTTCTCTGTTCAAAATACACATTTCATAAACAAAATGTTCCCAAACAATGTCCAGCCGAGACAGAAGGTAATTTTTAACTGAACCTTAAGTTAACTCTTAATTTTGTCACCATTTTAATAATAATACTTATAAGAATAATAAGAATAATACTTATATAAACCTAACAGTCATGGATGGACCAAAAATATAGAATCTATTTAAAATGTTTATGCTGAGTATATTATGTTGGAATATATGTTTTTCTGGATATGAATTAAACACAGCTACAATTTGGAAGACATTTTTAAACAAAAACACAGCCGAGGTAAATTTTTAAACAACATGCCACAATTTTAAAATATAAAATGTTAAAATATACCCCCCCCAAACACCACCACCATGTATATTGGACAGTAGGCTAATGGGCCAAAAGAACCTGTTATTTCACAGTTTGTGACGCTGCCAACAATCAGCCAGATCAGAGGCAAGAGTATGGGCAAAATTGATGTTTTTTCTTTTAAAATCTGGAAATATCGTAACCGACCAGCCTCCCCTGTTTGAAAGACTACCAGCCGCCACTGCTCCAGACCCTGCCCAGGATAAGTGGTTACGGATAATGGATGGATGTACTGTTTACAGACTGTTTCAAAAGTTTTAATCGCATGGTCTGTTTATGAAACTTATAGACTACATGAATGAGAGGTGTGATGCTGAATGAAGTGATGAAAAGCAGCTGATTTTGTCTGTCAGTTAGCCGTGGAGTTGTAGAGCGCTCTAAAGTTCAGTATGGCTTATAAACAGACTTGCAGTCAGTGATTACGCATTTTCTGGATAGGGCAATATCACATTCGATCAGGAGGTCCTTCATTCTGCCATGCAAAAGCAAACTGCAGTATCTGCACATTCTGTGAAATTGAGTTGTGTGTATGAAGTTTAGGTGCCGTATCTGTTCTATTACAACCCCGATTCCAAAAAAGTTGGGACAAAGTACAAATTGTAAATAAAAACGGAATGCAATAATTTACAAATCTCAAAAACTGATATTGTATTCACAATAGAACATAGACAACATATCAAATGTCGAAAGTGAGACATTTTGAAATCTCATGCCAAATATTGGCTCATTTGAAATTTTATGACAGCAACACATCTCAAAGTTGGGACAGGGGCAATAAGAGGCTGGAAAAGTTAAAGGTACAAAAAAGGAACAGCTGGAGGACCAAATTGCAACTCATTAGGTCAATTGGCAATAGGTCATTAACATGACTGGGTATAAAAAGAGCATCTTGGAGTGGCAGCGGCTCTCAGAAGTAAAGATGGGAAGAGGATCACCAATCCGCCTAATTCTGCGCCGACAAATAGTGGAGCAATATCAGAAAGGAGTTCGACAGTGTAAAATTGCAAAGAGTTTGAACATATCATCATCTCCAGTGCATAATATCATCAAAAGATTCAGAGAATCTGGAAGAATGTCTGTGCGTAAGGGTCAAGGCCGGAAAACCATACTGGGTGCCCGTGATCTTCGGGCCCTTAGACGGCACTACATCACATACAGGCATGCTTCTGTATTGGAAATCACAAAATGGGCTCAGGAATATTTCCAGAGAACATTATCTGTGAACACAATTCACCGTGCCATCCGCCGTTGCCAGCTAAAACTCTATAGTTCAAAGAAGAAGCCGTATCTAAACATGATCCAGAAGCGCAGACGTCTTCTCTGGGCCAAGGCTCATTTAAAATGGACTGTGGCAAAGTGGAAAACTGTTCTGTGGTCAGACGAATCAAAATTTGAAGTTCTTTATGGAAATCAGGGATGCTGTATCATTCGGACTAAAGAGGAGAAGGACGACCGGAGTTGTTATCAGCGCTCAGTTCAGAAGCCTGCATCTCTGATGGTATGGGGTTGCATTAGTGCGTGTGGCATGGGCAGCTTACACATCTGGAAAGACACCATCAATGCTGAAAGTTATATCCAGGTTCTAGAGCAACATATGCTCCCATCCAGACGACGTCTCTTTCAGGGAAGACCTTGCATTTTCCAACATGACAATGCCAAACCACATACTGCATCAATTACAGCATCATGGCTGCGTAGAAGAAGGGTCCGGGTACTGAACTGGCCAGCCTGCAGTCCAGATCTTTCACCCATAGAAAACATTTGGCGCATCATAAAATGGAAGATACGACAAAAAAGACCTAAGACAGTTGAACAGCTAGAATCCTACATTAGACAAGAATGGGTTAACATTCCTATCCCTAAACTTGAGCAACTTGTCTCCTCAGTCCCCAGACGTTTACAGACTGTTGTAAAGAGAAAAGGGGATGTCTCACAGTGGTAAACATGGCCTTGTCCCAACTTTTTTGAGATGTGTTGTTGTCATGAAATTTAAAATCACCCAATTTTTCTCTTTAAATGATACATTTTCTCAGTTTAAACATTTGATATGTCATCTATGTTCTGTTCTGTATAAAATATGGAATTTTGAAACTTCCACATCATTGCATTCCATTTTTATTTACAATTTGTACTTTGTCCCAACTTTTTTGGAATCGGGGTCGTGTATGTGAAAGCTCTGTGGCTCTACCTTGATCCAGCTTCGAGTTACGAGTGTTCGAAATTTGCAGTAACATGTCAAACCAAGGCAAACTGCCACTTATCTCAATTCAGTGATTCTGCAGTTTGCCTTCGCACGGCAGCACTGTTGTCCGAGACACATTTGTATTCACGCTACAAACGTGATATGACCATATGCATCCCAGACCACCTGCGTCTTCGAGACCCTGTTCACACCTGTACTGAGCGCTGACCTCTAACGATCTGTGCCGAGTTTCCCAAAAGCATCGTAGCACAAAGATCATCGTTAATTGGTAGAGCGAGCAGCACAATGAACACACTCTCTCCTAGTTAAGATGTTCTTAGTGTTAAGAGGCTTTTGGGAAACCCACCACTGATGACCCAAGACGCAGGTTGTGAACGTGACCTGAATGATTTGACGAGGATGAAAATGATATGAATTATATTATATTCTCTGGTCTTCACGCTTCACTAGATCTCAACCCCGTTTTGAATAGATTTAGAAACGATGTGTTCGACTGCACTAATTTTCTTCCTGAGAAAAGCCTTTCTATTTGGCAGACCCTTTTGCTGTTGGAACAGAAATACCCCACGAAGCATGCAGATTTGTAACACTGGTTAGGAAGACACAGCTCAGGGCATGGTTGATTGTTCTCCTGAAGGTTCAGAAGGTTGTGAGCTCACATACCAGCATTGCCAAGCTGCCGCTCTTGTGCAAGGCTCTTAACCTGCATTAAGAAAATTGGACTGCGTTCTTCCTGGATTTCAGCAAGGTCACTGCTGGCACACGGAAAAATAATATATTGGTCAAATGCTATGGTAACATTAAAGATGCGTATGCTTCAAAAATCGGTCCACCTCTTTCAAATTTGGACCATAATACGATACGACTTATCCCAACTTTTAAATCTGCTCTAAAAAGGAGCAAACCACTTATAAAGACCGTCAGTGTGTGGCAGGAGGGTAACAAAGAAGAGTTAAATGGTTGTTTCCTGGCCACAGACTGGAATGTCTTTTATGGGGACAATAACATTGATAATATTGCTGAGGCTATCACAAGGTATATTCATTTTTGCGTCGATATCGTGGTGGCAAAAAAGACTGTTAAGATATACCCAAACAGTAAGGACTATCTCTCTCTCTCTCTCTCTCATTATCTCTAGCCGCTTTATCCTGTTCTACAGGGTCGCAGGCAAGCTGGAGCCTATCCCAGCTGACTACAGGCGAAAGGCGGGGTACACCCTGGACAAGTCGCCAGGTCATCACAGGGCTGACACATAGACACAGACAACCATTCACATTCACACCTACGGTCAATTTAGAGTCACCAGTTAACCTAACCTGCATGTCTTTGGACTGTGGGGGAAACCGGAGCACCCGGAGGAAACCCACGCGGACACGGGGAGAACATGCAAACTCCGCACAGAAAGGCCCTCGCCAGCCACGGGGCTCGAACCCGGACCTTCTTGCTGTGAGGCGACAGCGCTAACCACTACACCACCGTGCTGCCCTCGTAAGGACTATGTTACTCCCGAAATCAAACAGTGCATTCGATGAAAGAAACAGGTCTTCAAGAATAACAACACTATAGAACTCAAGGCCATTCAAAAGGACCTTAGGGGGAATATAAGGGAGGCGCGAGAGCAGCACAGCCTGCGTGTGAGGGAAGCCCTCTCAAATAAGAACTCTAAACAGCTTTGGGATGCAGTTAAAGATAGGACCAACCTAAACTCTAATAAAGGGGGAGTACTGCATGTTCTGAATGAATTAGAAAAAGCAAATGAGTTAAATGATTTTTATAGGCGGTTTGACTGTGCTGCAAAGGGGGTGCTGGAAGAATACAACAGTGGATTGAGTACAATATCATGTGATCTATCTAGCAGAATTGTAATTAACCCAGAAGCTGTGGCCAGGGTATTTGGAGGGTTGCACACACAAAAGGCCATTGGGCCAGATGGTATTTCTGCCTTACTCCTTAAAACATTTGCCAGTGAGTTAGCTCCAGCTTGGAGCCCTTTATTTCAACTATGGGCGGCACGGTGGTGTAGTGGTTAGCACGGTCACCTCACAACAAGAAGGTTCCGGGTTTGAACCCAGCGGCCGGCGAGTTTGCAAGGCAAGTTTATTTATATAGCACATTTCATACACAGTGGCAGTTCAATGTGCTTTACAGAAGTAAAAGCAGAACAGTGAACAATAGAAAATAAAATTACATAAAATAATTGGGGAAGAAAAATAATAAGAATTAAACAATAGTAGAAATAAAATAATAAAATGAAATAAAAGTTCAAAAAAGGAATCCGCCTCGAGATTAATTATTATTATGGGTTTAACTCATAAAGCGCGCTCTTCCCGTGGCTCTTCCACGAGGATCACCAAAAATCGTCCCGCAGACAAAATCTACGAGGATCCAAATAAAATCGTCCCGCAGACAAAATCTACGAGGATCCAAATAAAATCGTCCCGCAGACAAAATCTACGAGGATCACCAAAAATCGTCCCGCAGACAAAATCTACGAGGATCCAAATAAAATCGTCCCGCAGACAAAATCTACGAGGATCACCAAAAATCGTCCCGCAGACAAAATCTACAAGGATCACATAAAGCGCGCTCTTCCCGTGGCTCTTCCATGAGGATCACCAAAAATCGTCCCGCAGACACAATCTACGAGGATCACCAAATAAAATCGTCCCGCAGACAAAATCTACGAGGATCACAGTAACAAAGAATTAAAGTAAAAGTAAAATCATTAAAATCCAAGATTAAAAAGAAATTAAAATAAAGTAAAGTCATTAAAATCAAAATTAAAAGAAGAGCAATTCCAGCGTTATGGATGTGACATTTGGACTCAAAATGGCAACAACTGACCTAGTTAATTTTTATTCCTTCCCAGTATTTTAAAATTTGTTGTATATTTTTAAGACCTCTCATATTGGAGAAGTCATGGGAAAAAAAGAATTCCCATAGTACATTTAGAACTCTAGAAAATGCCAAAAAAGACGTGTTATGGATGTGACGGAAAAAATACCCCATTTCCAGGGTGACTACACATATTCACCAAACTCTGTGAAATTGCAAACATAATATCCAAATGCAGGCATGCATTTAATAAAGGAGTCTTAGCTGAAAATAAAAAAAGCCTTTGTTTAAAATATTTTCTATTTCAAGCAGAATCTAGGAAGAAAAAATCAGCGTTATGGATGTGACATAATTCCGTTATGGATGTGACGCATCTGAAATAGACATGGCATATGTTTAGAAAATCAGCAATTTAACCACCATAACCCTTTGAAAAACTCTCTAAATATCAGCTAAAACTATCAAAGTTCTTAAATAATATTTAGGATGGCTATTGTTTTGCTGTTTTGTGGATTTTAGCATACATTTCTGTGGCTTGTGGCAATAATATAGAATTGTACATGATCAAAGTTGATTTTAGCTTGGGTTTTACATTATAAGAAAGAAAGACTGACAGTGACATATTAGGTTGGTTACAAATTGGTTCAACTTATTCACATCTGTAAAATACAGGCCTAGGTGATATCTCTGGGAGTGGTTTTGATGTATTACATGTTGCTTTATTTTTGCATGGTGAGGTTGACATTTACATGGAATTGCCCAGAAATTATGTGAAAGGAAATTAATTACTTAGGTAAAAATTAATCAAGTGAAAGCATCTGAAAACAGCTTTGTCTTGAGCCTGGATTTAAAACTAACAGCAGTAGGAGCATTTTTGATATCATCTGGAAGTTGGTTCCAAAGCTTAGCAGCATAGCAACTAAAGGCTGCTTCACCACACTTCGTTTTGACAGCTGGTATTACTAGCAAGTTTTTCTCCTGTGATCTTAGAGACCTAGTTGGTGCATATAATTGAAACATATCCAATAGGTAGCTTTGCATGTTCTCCCCGTGTCTGCATGGGTTTCCTCCGGGTGCTCCAGTTTCCCCCACAGTCCAAAGATATGCAGTTAGGTTGACGTGAGGTGCCCTTGAGCAAGGTACTGAACCCCTGGCTGCCCACTGCTCTGGATGTGTGCGTGTGTTCGCTGCTTCAGATGGGTTAAATGCAGAGGATGAATTTCACTGTGCTTGAAGTGTGCATGTGACAAAGAGTTCTTCTTCTTCAACTTTCTGTTGATGCGCAGTATTCCTAAAGATTGGAAGAGAGCCATTATTATTCCTGTACCCAAGAAACCTTGCCCAAAGGATAACAATGATTTTAGACCTGTTGCCCTAACGTCCATAGTAATGAAGGCTTTTGGGCGTATAATAGTAGGAAACCTAAAACAAGAGGTGCAGCATCTCTTGGATCCTTATCAGTTTGCCTACCAGAATAGCAGAGGCACTGATGATGCTTTAAACACCACAACACATTTGATCTTAAAACATCTTGAAAGCTCCCAAGGCCTATGCTAGACTGCCGTTCATGGATTTTAGTTCTGCTTTCAATACGATTTTACCCCAGATTCTCTTCAGGAAGCTGGAGTAGATGGAGGTGAACCCCTATTTAATCAAGTGGTATAGGCAGCAACAAGTGAAAGTTAATTCCACCCTGTCTCACTCACAGGAACTAGATATTGGGGCTCCTCAGGGGTGCGTAAGTTCTCCCATCCTCTTTACATTATATACAAATGACTGTAAGAGTCAACACATCATCATTAAGTTTTCAGATGATACAGGTTTACTGAGCCTTCTGTCAGCACAGGCAGACCCTAGGGGGTATCACATAGAGGTCCAGGATATAGTGCTGTGGTGTGAGGACCACAACCTCATTTTGAATGTGGATACAATGAAAGAGATGGTCTTTGACCCCAGGGGTGTAAGGGATTATAGTCCAGTGCTTATTAATGGACAGGGAGTCCAACATCAACTCATGTGGAGTCTGTTTGCTCAAAGATCTGTCAAAGGCTGCACTTTTTACGGAGACTCCGGGTCCATGGTGTTGATAAAAGCATCATGCTTTTGTTTTATAGAGTAACTATTGAATCTGTCATCTGCTACGGCATCACAACATGGTTTGGAAGCTTGACTGTAAAAGTCAGAACACAGCTCCCGACTCTTGTCAAGAGGGCAGGGAAAATAATGGGCATAGAGCTCTCATGCTCTTTACAAGAAATTTTTGAGGAGGCAGGGCCTCAAGATTGCTACTGACCCAACCCATGTTTTAAATAATGAGTTTGAGCTGATGCCCTCTGGTAGGAGGTATAGGCTGCCAACATGCAAGCTAAACAGATACAAATTTTCATTAGTACCTACGTCCATGGGCGGCACGGTGGTGTAGTGGTTAGCGCTGTCGCCTCACAGCAAGAAGGTCCGGGTTCGAGCCCCGTGGCCGGCGAGGGCCTTTCTGTGCGGAGTTTGCATGTTGTCCGCGTGGGTTTCCTCCGGGTGCTCCGGTTTCCCCCACAGTCCAAAGACATGCAGGTTAGGTTAACTGGTGACTCTAAATTGACCGTAGGTGTGAATGTGAGTGGTTGTCTGTGTCTATGTGTCAGCCCTGTGATGACCTGGCGACTTGTCCAGGGTGTACCCCGCCTTTCGCCCGTAGTCAGCTGGGATAGGCTCCAGCTTGCCTGCGACCCTGTAGAACAGGATAAAGCGGCTACAGATAATGAGATGAGATGAAAGACCTACCTACACTACCGTTCAAAAGTTTGGGGTCACTTTGAAATTTCCTTATGAAAGAAAAGCACTGTTCTTTTCAATGAAGATCACTTTAAACTAATCAGAAATCCACTCTATACATTGCTAATGTGGTAAATGACTATTCTAGCTGCAAATGTCTGGTTTTTGGTGCAATATCTCCATAGGTGTATAGAGGCCCATTTCCAGCAACTCTCACTCCAGTGTTCTAATGGTACAATGTGTTTGCTCATTGCCTCAGAAGGCTAATGGATGATTAGAAAACCCTTGTACAATCATGTTAGCACAGCTGAAAACAGTTGAGCTCTTTAGAGAAGCTATAAAACTGACCTTCCTTTGAGCAGATTGAGGTGGGGTTTACATTAGACCGTATCAGCGGATCATCAGATTAATGTTTTTAAAAACGATTAGCGTGCACACAGCAACGCCATTACATGAATACGCTAATCACATGACTAATTCGGCACGTAAGTTGAAACGTGTCAGTGCGGCTCATCGCTTCCTCCTCAGCGGCTGCGCTCCAAATCACTCCGCCCTGAACAGCGAGTGCCCTCTGGAGGGTGCGCACTCCGGCCCTGCGCAGCTCACAGAGCGCGCGAGTGAAGCGCACGAGCAGTGATTCGGGACTGAGCCGCTGTGTGTGTGATTCCAGTGCATATCGGGCAGCATGCGCAAGTCACTTACCACTTGCAAGTGGAAGGATGGCAAGCCTAAAGACAATCATAACTACACAATGGGCAGTATTTGCAGTATTTTCATACTTTTATACTCTTTAATGAAAGGTGATACAAGGCGGAAGTCCGCGCCATTTTTCAGCAGTCACGTCACATGACCAACGCCAGCGAATCAGGAAGGTGGATGTCACAGTGACGTTGTCCAATGACGACACCAGCTAGAGCTCAGCACAGCGTATCTGCGTATCCTCAATGTTTACACAGCACCGGAGCTGACACGATCTGGATTGAATACGTGGACCCTGGCGGATTCCCGTTTCCCGGCGTTTCCAGGCGTTTTAATGTAAACGGACAGTGCATCCGCAAAGAAAACGAGACAGATACGGTCTAATGTAAACTTGGCCTGAGTTTCTGGAGCATCACATTTGTGGGGTCGATTAAATGCTCAAAATGGCCAGAAAAATGTCTCGACTATATTTTCTATTCATTTTACAACTTATGGTGGTAAATAAAAGTGTGACTTTTCATGGAAAACACAAAATTGTCTGGGTGACCCCAAACTTTTGAACGGTAGTGTACTGTACAGTACGTCCATCAAATTAATTAATAAGAGATGACAGGAGTAGTTGCAAGGTTTGAAGTAAGGTAATGGTGCAATCGGCTAATCTCTGTGTAGGAATATGATGACGTATGTTCCTGATAGAGGGCTGTGCAATTTTAGGGCAGTGGTGTAGTAATTGTGTATTTATTATAGGATGCGTTTTTGTGGCGTGTGTGTTTTGGGGGGCGGCTGTGCGAAGACTGCCATTAGGCAGTAAGTAGGACTGTATGTTCGATGATGTTTTTTGTTGGCGTCTTTTTTGACGTGTATGCTATGTGTGACGCCAGTGCTCTTGTATACTCAAGACATAACTTAAACCCTGAATTGTTTGGATGCTTTGGATAAAAACATCAGCCAAATAAGGTAAAATGAGTGTAAACTCTCGGCAGCATCGTTATACTAACAAGATTTAACAGCTTTCACAAAAAAAAAAAAAGAAGCAGAAAAGCACAATGTTATAAGAGTCCAGTTTAAATCTGGCTTGTTTGAATTGTACTGCAGTAGTTCGTCAGTTTTTTGAGTGAACGGTACAGTTCCAAACACGTATCGAATTTCTATCTTGGCCCAAACACCTTAGTAAGATATTTTATGTTGTTTTTCCCCCCTTTAATTTGTCACCTATCTGTCACATTTTGTACAATAAAAAAAAAACCGCACCAATACGACTTTGGTTGAACGTTAGACGTAGTTAAAAGATACCGAAAGCTCTTAGTTAGCTTTGTGTGTGTTTAAGACAGCAATATAAAATGTGCTTAACTAGTTAGACTGCATTTATTTGCTGGGCAAAACCTATTTAAAGCAGAACAGAGATTGTTTTCATCCATGCCATTCATTTCTGAAGTCAGTATCGCGTCTGTTGGAGAACTTGAAATTTTATGTCATTACACTATCGTTAAAGCATTGCTTTTGTACAACAGACCACTGCATGTAGCCGTTTCTCAGTGTTAAAAATCAACATACGCGATGGTCAAAAGTATGTGGACACCTGACCATTATACCCATATGTGGCTTTGCAGCAAACCTAGAAGCACTCAGTTGTACAAGATGCCTGTCTTTGTACGCTCCGGGTAGCGCCCCTGTGCGCAAAGCAGTCTCATCTCATCATCTCTAGCCGCTTTATCCTTCTACAGGGTCGCAGGCAAGCTGGAGCCTATCCCAGCTGACTACGGGCGAAAGGCGGGGTACACCCTGGACAAGTCGCCAGGTCATCACAGGGCTGACACATAGACACAGACAACCATTCACACTCACACCTACGGTCAATTTAGAGTCACCAGTTAACCTAACCTGCATGTCTTTGGACTGTGGGGGAAACCGGAGCACCCGGAGGAAACCCACGCGGACACGGGGAGAACATGCAAACTCCGCACAGAAAGGCCCTCGCCGGCCCCGGGGCTCGAACCCAGGACCTTCTTGCTGTGAGGCGACAGCGCTAACCACTACACCACCGTGCCACCCCTGCACAAAGCAGTATCCATGACAATATGATTTGTCAAGGCTGTAGTGAAGCACTTAAGTGGCCTCCGGAGCCCTGATCTTATCCTTATGGAAACACTTTTGGGATGTATTGAAATGCCGACTGTGTGCCAGGCCTCCTTGCTCGAGTTCACTAATGCCCTTGTGATCGACTGGGCAAATCCCCACAGCTACGCTCCAAAATCTGAAAAGCCTTCCCAGAAGAGTCGAGGTGATTTATAACAGTAAAGGGGGATTAAATCTGGAATGAAATGTTCAAAAATTCTATCTAGTATATTGTGATACATACAGGACACTTTTTCGATGAAATAAAAACATGTGTTCTATTCCTTTCTATATAGAATAGTTAGGGTTTTTTTTTTCTCTTTTTTATCAGACATCTAATTTTTGGGTTTGTTTACCTGACATGTTTCGACGTACAACTTCCGTCTTCCTCAGAGTGTCACCGGATGTTAATTGGTGACGCATCTTTTATCAGCTGCTGTTTCTGAAGGTGTGGCCTTCCTGTCTGGTTTGACAGGTCGGTCACGCCTTATACTGTCTGTTCGTCCCCTGCAAGATGTCACTCCAGGTATGGGAGAGCATGTATGCTCCCTTCTGTATCTTCTGTATGCACAGAAGATAACAAACATCAGCGCTGGATCAGGGAGGCCATAGAGAAGCCACAGCAATAATTACAGATCCACAGGACAAAGAACAGGAGGAACAACATATACAGCACGCACTGAAGGCATGTCAATATCCACAATGGGCAATATCCAAAGGGGTGGAACAGGTTAAGAACAACAAAACACAGAAGAAAGAGAAAAAACAAACTAACAAACAAGAACACAGGGGAGTAGTTACATTACCATACATCAGGGGAATAACTGAACGCATTCAAAGAGTAATGAGGAAACGCAACATTAACACACCTGTCAAACCACACACAACACTCCGTCAGATCCTGGTTCACCCCAAAGACAGAATACATCCGGACAACAGATGCAACACCATATATGAGATTCCATGTAAATTATGCAATAAAACATACATTGGGGAGACAGGAAGGAGTTTCAACACAAGAAAACATGAACATAAGAAAGAGTGCGAAAAGGAGACAGCTATAAGACAAACCCGAACAATAAAAGAAAAGGCACAACAGGAAAATTATATGTCAGCTATAACAGATCACTGTAAAAGGGAAAATCACATTATGGACTGGGGGAATGCCAGAGTCATCCGCACAGAAGATAACAAACATCAGCGCTGGATCAGGGAGGCCATAGAGATCCGTAAGCGAAGCCCGAGGACCATCAACCGGGATGAGGGAGCATTCATGCTCTCCCATACCTGGAGTGACATCTTGCAGGGGACGAACAGACAGTATAAGGCGTGACCGACCTGTCAAACCAGACAGGAAGGCCACGCCTTCAGAAACAGCAGCTGATAAAAGATGCGTCACCAATTAACATCCGGTGACACTCTGAGGAAGACGGAAGTTGTACGTCGAAACATGTCAGGTAAACAAACCCAAAAATTAGATGTCTGATAAAAAAGAGAAAAAAAAAAACTAGCTATATTTAATATAAGACATAATGAACGTAATCGAAAGATATATAGAATAGTCTTTATTGTCCCAAAGGGATATTTGTTTTCACATCAGACAAGTCAATGTTATCAGGTTCAGCATTAATCAGATCTTTGTGACTCACATCTCATAAACAAGTACATACATACTGTACATAAACACCATTTACATATACACCTCCACATACTTCCACATACATATACACATATACTCCTAGCTCCTACATACACCCCCATACTTTCACCAACCCTCCCCATTTACCCAGCTATGCCACCATACATACATTCATTGCCCCACATACAACACATACAGTTGAAACCGTATATTTACATACACTTTAGGAAAAGACACAATCTTTTTTTTTTTCTCATAGTCAGACATGAAATCAGACACTCACTTTAACTTTTTCATGTCTGTCTGAATATTTAAAATTATTTCAATGTACTTAATGCCAAATTAATCAGAGAAGGAGTTTTTTATTCAATATTTTAATTGCTTTTATCAAATCAGAAGTTTACATACACTTCATCAGTACTTGGTACAATTGCCCTTAAACTGTCTGACTTGGGTCAAACGTTTTGGATAACCTTCAACAAGCTTTGCACAATACTTGACAGGAATTTTGGCCCATTCCTCTTGACAGAACTGGTATAACTGGGCCATATTTTTTGGCTGCTTTGCATGCACATGTCGTTTCAGCTCTGCCCACAAATGCTCAATAGGGTTGAGGTCGGGGCTTTGTGATGGCCACTCCAAAACATTGACTTTGTTGTCATCAAGCCATTTTTTGACCAGTTTGGCGGTGTGCTTCGGGTCATTGTCCATTTGGAAGACCTATTTGCGGCCAAGCTTTAACTTCCTGGCAGATGCTTTCAGGTGTTGGTTCAGTATCTCCACATACTGTTCCTTCTTCATTACTCCATTGATTTTGTGAAGTGCACCAGTACCTCCTGCAGCAAAACAACCCCACAACATGATGCTGCCTCCGCCATGTTTCACTGTTGGTATGGTGTTGTTAGGATTGTAAGCGTCTCCTTTTTTTCTCCAAACATATCGTTGTTGATTATGGCCAAACAGCTCAATTTTAGTTTCATCCGACCACAAGACATGTCTCCAAAAATTGAGATCCTTTCCCCTGTGTTCATTTGCAAACTGTAATCTGGCCTGTTTATGTTTGTGTTGGAGTAATGGCTTTCTCCTGGCAGAGTGGCCTTTCAGCCCATGTTGGTGCAGAACTCGTTTCACCGTGGACAGTGACACACTCTTACCAGCTTCAGCCATCATCTTCACGAGGTCCTTTGCATTCATTCTTGGGTTCTTACGCACAGCACTGACCAGAACCCGCTCATCTCTGGGACTCAGAATCCGTCTCCTTCCTGTGCGGTATGATGGCTCGACATTCCCACATTGTTTATACTTTCGTATAATGGTTTGACCTGAAGACCGTGGCACCTTCAGGCTTCTTGAAATTTCCCCCAAAGATGAGCCAGACTTGTGCAAGTTAACCATTCTTAGTCTGAAATCTTGATCAATTTCTTTAGATTTACCCATGTTGTGTACAAGGAAGCACTGTGTTTGAGGTGTTCCTTAAAATACAATCACAGGTGTGTGTCTCAAATTAATTCAAATGTTGCCAATTAACCTATCAGAAGCTTCCAAAGACATGACATCATCATCTGGGCGTTCCTACATTGTTTAAAGGCACACAAACTGCAGTGTATGTAAACTTCTGATTTGATAAAAGCAATTAAAATATTGAATAAAAAACTCCTTCTGTGATTAATTTGGCATTAAGTACATTGAAATAATTTTAAATATTCAGACAGACATGAAAAAGTTAAAGTGAGTGTCTGATTTCATGTCTGACTATGAGAAAAAAAAAAAGATTGTGTCTTTTCCTAAAGTGTATGTAAATATACGGTTTCAACTGTATCTTCACTCATACTCCACCTCCACATTCCCTAATGTCACCATATTCAAGCATTTTTTTTATACCAAGTATTTTCCCTTCCAGCCCCCTGAGCATATAGCCCCACACTCAGCACCCCCACCCTCCCTCCCTCCACAGTTCAACTCCCTTCCTTTTCCGCATGAGGGGTGTATATTTGTCACAAAACTTTGTTTAATGCAGTGATCGCTGAGGAAACAAAACTTTTCTTGAAATGTGCTTTTTTCCAGTCCAGGGCTCTATATCTGTGGCCAGATGGAAGAAGGATGAAGAACCGGTTCAGAGGGTGGTCAGGGCTGCTTGCTATTGTGCAGGCTAGACGTGTGATGGCTGTGTCATTTGCTTCAGTGAGGCTGGGGGTTGGGAGATGTATTATCTTGGATGCTAAATTGGAGATTTTAATAAGCTTGTTCTTGCTGGTGACAGTTAATATATTAAAGAAACAGGGGGAGCAATAGAGTAGAAGGGGTTGGATGATGCTCTTGTATAGTAGCAGAAGAAGATGGGGGGCAACAGACAGTGATTTTAGTTTGCGTATGATATACAGTCTCTGGTGTGCACGTTTCTGTGTGATGGTAACATGTTCATTGAAGTTTAATTTGTCAATTGTGAGACCAAGGTATTTGAAAGTACTGACCTGTTCGAATAGTTGACCGTGAATGGAAATATGAGTAAATCCAGAGGGTGGTGTTGATGCATAGATGACCAGTTCTTTTGTTTTGTCGACGTTGAGTTGGAGGTAGGGCGGCACGGTGGTGTAGTGGTTAGCGCTGTCGCCTCACAGCAAGAAGGTCCGGGTTCGAGCCCCGTGGCCGGCGAGGGCCTTTCTGTGCGGAGTTTGCATGTTGTCCACGTGGGTTTCCTCTGGGTGCTCCGGTTTCCCCCACAGTCCAAAGACATGCAGGTTAGGTTAATTGGTGACTCTAAATTGACCGTAGGTGTGAATGGTTGTCTGTGTCTATGTGTCAGCCCTGTGATGACCTGGCGACTTGTCCAGGGTGTACCCCGCCTTTCGCCCATAGTCAGCTGGGATAGGCTCCAGCTTGCCTGCGACCCTGTAGAAGGATAAAGTGGCTAGAGATAATGAGATGAGATGAGTTGGAGGTAATTGTCAGAGCACCACTGTGCAAAGTCTGTGATGGACTGGTGGTAAGCTGTGATGGAGTTATTTTCTGACTAATCTGACAATGGCTGTGTCATCTGCATATTTATAGTAAGTGGTGTTGGGTATTGAGTTTTGGCAGTCATTTGTGTAAAGTGTGAACAGAAATGGACTGAGAACGCAACCTTGTGGAGCACCCGTGTTGGTAATAATGGTAGATGATGTTGTTGTCCCAATTTTCACTGTCTGTGGCCTGTTGCTGAGAAAGTTGTAAATCCAATGGATAAGGGGAGGGATGATGTTCAGATGCTGTAATTTCTTGATTAGTTGATGGCGTATTGAATGCGGAACTGAAGTCAACAAACAGAACTGAGGCAAAATTATGAGGAGTCTGAAGGTGATGAAGGAGAGAGTGGAGAAGGCATGCCACTGCATCCTCTGTCCCCCTTTTTGGCCTGTATGCAAATTGATATGGATCCAGTTGTATGCTAACGGTTGGTAAGATGAGGTGCAATATGATTTTTTCCATGCATTTCATAACTATTGATGTCAATGCAACTGGGCGGAAGTGGTTGGGTTCTGAGGGACGTGGTTTCTTGGGAACAGGTATAATGGTTGAAGTTTTCCAAAGAGTGGGTATTATTGCTGTCCTGTAGGATTCTAGCAGGTTTCATTCATTTGGTTCGATAGCATGCAATATTATTAGCATATCGCTTAGCCTACGTGTATTACGTCACTCTACCCAATGGAGAATGAGCGTTGAATATGGTTTACGATATTGTATGGTTGTCAAGACAACATGGCGTCACAGACGTAAAACTTCCACACTGTAACAGTTTGTAAACCAACATGGCCGCCAGGTTTGCTTTGTTAAACACGGAACATTTTGAAAGAGAAAGACGCCTTGAACACCTGAAATGAATGTGTATAAATAATATTGGCTGGCTTTTATTCATGTTCTATCAGATATATTCCATTCAGCTACTCCTCTTCGACTCGTTCAATATCATGCTAGCTGAATGGAATAGATCTGATATACCACTCAACACCAGCCAATATTATTAGCTCATCTGGCTGACAGGTCATGAGTTTATGCCATCATGTGTTGTCCGTCGTCCACATTTCACGAAAATCGCTTCTTCTCCATCAGTTCTTCATCGATTTTTGTTCTTTTTGGCAGGAAGGTAGATCTGCCTGGGGTGCATATAGCTTCTACCCAAGTTTGCATAATTGTAATTAATAATTGCGATATGGAGTAATTAAGCCCTAACGAGCAGTTTCCACACACACATCGCTTTTTCTCCCTCAGTTCTTCACCAATTTTGATTCTTTCTGGCGTGAAGGTAGGGGTACCCAGGGTGCATATAACTTCTACCCAGATTTAATTTCTCACGGGGCAGGAGTGAGTTACGCCGTCATTGACGGTCTCGTTTAAATAGTCTCTAAGACCGAGACGATAAAATTCTAGCATTTCGGACCCAACCTTGCACAGGGTCATAAGGGCAAAGAAAGACGTCTGTTTGTTCGGGTGAAGTGAGAGCAAAATCTAATTTAGAATAGATAAATTTGTGATGAAATACAGTAGGCGGCACGGTGGTGTAGTGGTTAGCGCTGTCGCCTCACAGCAAGAAGGTCCGGGTTCGAGCCCCGTGGCCGGCAAGGGCCTTTCTGTGCGGAGCTTGCATGTTCTCCGTGTCTGCGTGGGTTTCCTCCGGGTGCTCCGGTTTCCCCCACAGTCCAAAGACATGCAGGTTAGGTTAACTGGTGACTCTAAATTGACCGTAGGTGTGAATGTGAGTGTGAATGGTTGTCTGTGTCTATGTGTCAGCCCTGTGATGACCTGGCGACTTGTCCAGGGTGTACCCCGCCTTTCGCCTGTAGTCAGCTGGGATAGGCTCCAGCTTGCCTGCGACCCTGTAGGACAGGATAAAGAGGCTAGAGATAATGAGATGAGATGAAATACAGTACTGTGGATATTAAAACGATGAATAATAACAGCAGGTGCTAGTAATTTATCCAATATTTAAAGTAAATCGATATTAAAATGTGTATCAAATTGAAGATATTTTTCTTCTAAATCACTCTTTTTCCTCAGCACTTCCTCTGACATCATGTCAGGACCTGGTGCCCATTCAGTTCCAGAGCTCCCCTGTGCAAGTGGCGACAGGAAAAAATGCTGTGTTTACAGTGCAGACCATCTCCAATATCTTCTCCATCACGTGGCTCGCTCCCAGAGGAGACACTCTGGGCCAGTGGATCAACAACCAGGCTGTGATTAATCCGATCGCCCAGTACCTTGACAGAGTTAGCATCAGTGCCACCCAGCTCACGATCCGCAGCAGCCAACTCAGCGATGCTGGAAACTACACGGTCACTGTAACACCGTTCGCTACCACTGGACTGGCCACCAACTCGCTCTCTGTCGCTTTGCTGGTTTACGGTAAGGAAATGCTATAAATATGAGCTAATACTAAAATATGATATAATAAAATGTGTTCAGTTTCTTTAGAGCTGAAGAGTTACAAAAAGAAATAAGGTGTTAAAATGAAACAAAATGGGGGGCGTCGTGGCTCAGGTGACTAAGGCGCCATACCATAAATCCGGGGACCCGGGTTTGATTCCGACCTGAGGTCATTTCCCGATCCCTCCCCGTCTCTCTCTCCCGATCATTTCCTGTCCTGTCTCTACACTGTCCTATCCAATAAAGGTGAAAAAGCCCCCAAAAAAATCTTAAAAAAAAAAATGAAACAAAATGATTTTTTAAAAATTATTTATTTATTTTTAATTTTTAAATTTTTTTATTATCCCCCGCTGGCTGAAAGGCCCGAAGGGGGATTATGTTGTGGCGATGTCCGTCCGTCCTGGGAAGGGTGCTCACTTTCTGAAATCAACTCCTCTCACAATTTTTGGAGGAATTTCACGAAACTTGACAGGATTCTTTCTTGTATATCGGTAATATAGCCTAGTAAACTAGACCCACCCGCCTAGCAGCCAAAAATATTTTTTGCCTAGCGAGTGGGTCTAGCCTCGCACCATATAAACAAAAACACCCCGGGCATCAAATCGTGCCCGCCAATCACAACGCAAGGTTTTTGTTTGGATTCTTTGGGCGGGCTTTTGTAGGAGTGACGACAAAGCTGCACTACGCTGGAGAAAGCGCAGCAGGAAAGATGGCTACGGCTAGTGAACAGCGTGCGTTTGACTCCGCTTTGGAATCAGTTTTAGAAGAATTAGACTTGGAGTTTTCGTTGAAACATGAGCAGGAAGAGGCTCTCCGCTCATTCCTTTTCAAGAAGGACGTTTTCGCTGTTTTGCTGACCGGCTATGGCAAAAGTCTGATCTACCAGCTGGCTCCGCTCGTAGCCAAAAGGATGGGCTAGTTTGTGCAGTACGAAGAATTAATAAACAGCTTTGAAACATTACTTTTTGATTGTTTCTTATTTTCCCGTTATTTTAAATTTAAGGGAAATTATTTCACCAAACACCACTAAATAAAAACTCTCAAACAGTTTAAGCAAACCCTTGAAAAACACTTGGAAAAAAATGTGTATGTGGTACAGACTCCAAACTTGTGGTCATTATCTCCAAACTTCTTAATATCTAGAACCTGTTTATTAATTAATACGCATTTTGAAAAATTACTTATTTCAAGGCCTCCCCCACTGCTTTCTGTCGCTCTGACTACGTCACAGTCACTGTTGCGCTGATTGGTCAGAGCGTTGGTCTATACGCACAGAGACAGTTTGAAAGACAGCGGTTTGTTCCTCCCACCCACTTCGGAAATGTCTACGGATCGAGGCCAGACTAAATATTCACATTTAGTCTGGCTTGCCAGGCTATCGGTAATACGCTTATTTCATCTCATTTCATCTCATTATCTCTAGCTGCTTTATCCTGTTCTACAGGGTCGCAGGCAAGCTGGAGCCTATCCCAGCTGACTATGGGTGAAAGGCGGGGTACGCCCTGGACAAGTCGCCAGGTCATCACAGGGCTGACACATAGACACACAACCATTCACACTCACATTCACACCTACGGTCAATTTAGAGTCACCAGTTAACCTAACCTGCATGTCTTTGGACTGTGGGGGAAACCGGAGCACCCGGAGGAAACCCACGCGGACACGGGGAGAACATGCAAACTCCGCACAGAAAGGCCCTCGCCGGCCACGGGGCTCGAACCCGGACCTTCTTGCTGTGAGGCGACAGCGCTAACCACTACACCACCGTGCCGACACGCTTATTTCAATTTTGTTCAATTCAGTCGCATTTTACCAGAGATATGGCCTAGTTGCCAGCGGGGGATATTGTGCTCTCAGAGCACTCGTGTGTGTTTTTTTTTTTTTTAACTGTCTTTTTAAGTTTTATTACCTCCCATCTGGAGGGAAACCATCAAAACAACTTTTGAAGTTTGGTTAATATTACACACACCGCTAATCATTACACCGTTAGTAACGAAATGTTACAGTCCAGTGTCGGCTGGTGGTCTTTGAAATAGTGGAGGCTCAGTTTTAGGTCTACATGATAAAATTGTTCAATTATTTGCCAGTTTGTTGTTGTTTATATCTGTATTGTCCTGTGTTCTACTCTGACTCTGCCAAGTAAACTTAAAGGAGGACTGAAGTCATTTTTAAACTTGCTTTCTTTCTTAATTAACGTGTTCTTCAATTACGTTTTCGGTTTTAGTAACCTTATATCGTGACTCGTATTGGCAACTAATTGCAATTAAATATTATACTTATCGGCCTATTCGGTTTTTAGCCGTGTTGAATTTAGTTCGTTTGGTCCACGGCAGGCGTCGCTTATCCACACGATCTTCACGAGACTTGTGCGAGACTTCGAAACGTCAAGTGTCAGCCAGGTGTCAGTGCCGCCATTTTGAAAACTGTTTTCCAAACGAAATATTGCGCAAAAATGAGTTTAAATGACGATTACTGCCGACTTTTTTTCAAACTTTCCCGATTGCTATCAAAACAAACACAACTTCCGGCTTGATTACATCAGCGTTCGAAAGAGGGCGTGCGCGTCTTCTGATAACGTTGGCAGATGTTGGTCACTTTGATTTCCGCTGTACGTTTTACTTCCGTCCTACGATGTCTTGCGCAGGTCTCAACGAATCTCGTTTACGCCCATTGCTTTGACATATGGACTGATATATTACATATATTTCAAACACTCATAACTTGCTATAGCAGCGACAAAATAGCGATCAAAAATACATTCCGATATTTAATAAAATAAGAGAAATAGAATTTTGATCATAAAAAAATTTTGCCTTCAGTTCTCCTGTAAACATGCACATGAACTTCAGTGTTCATTACTTTTCTCATGCCTTTTGTATGCCCTGTCAAAGTTGGCCGAATCTCCAAAACCCGGTTTTGAACAAATAATCCATTCCTGGGATAGTCTCATGAAGAGACGAGACCAACAGGAGATTCTCTTGGTCAAAGCGCTCCCAGTTAACCAGTTTACTTTGTCATACCAAGACAGCTGAAATGACCGATTGTGTGTCCCTGACTTTTGAATTAAATCCATCTTGGGCATCAGTCTGACCTGTTGTTTAATTTTGAGCCTTTCCTTTTAAGGAAGAGCATCAGAATCAGGTCAACAACATGAGCAATATTTGCCAGTTTGCAGAGCTAGACTTCCTCTCCATTGCCTTGCTTAAAATAAACAGCCTTTACTGAATTGAAACGAAAGCAAGTCACAAACTCCTATATTTACAACTTTATTTACAGGGTATACAAATGGAAACAGGAACTGTATACTCATCGGAAAAGAGCGAGAATGAGCAGCAGCTCGTCTCACCACTTCACATGACTGACTGAGCTTGAATCCCTCTAATGGGATGTATCATTTTAAAACACTGTCAGTCAAAAGAGATTTAAGAGTTCCTCCAAGCCCCGCGTCCGGTCCCGCCTTACTGTCTCCATAGACCCCTAGTGAACCCAGGCGTCGGGAAATTATGTTTTAAAAGCATATTGTCCAGTAAACGTCTAGCTTTGCTGCACTAAGATCAAAGCATATCCTGTTGTGGCATTCAACTACAGAGATGCTGAGAATCAGTGCGTTTTTGATGGGTTGTGTTTCCATGGGGGGGATCACGTTATCAGGTTTTGACAACCAGCGAGAAATGACTGCTGAATGAACCAGCCGTAAAGCTGAGCACTTTCTAGCACAAAATATCAATTTGGAGTAAGAGAGTTAAGTAGTGTAAATACATATTTTCACTACTTAATTCTTCTCCGTGCTCTCACGGAAGGCAGTCGCATTTCTCTGCTCTCCTCTCCTTTTTTTTTTTTTCCTGCTTGTGCTCTTTGTTTCGTCTCGTCTCGTCTGCCTATACTTTTTTTTTTTGAGAGACTCTCTCCGCATTGAATTTCTAAACTAAAAAAAGCATGGATTTGATAAACTGGTCTCCTAACGAAATTGACACAGTTTCTGGGTTCGGGGGAACCCACCTGTCCTGCCGGAACGTCTGTGGAGGACATTGGAGATATCTACCTATTCGGAACCATGATTACAGGACTTTTGCTGATTGGATTAGGCATTGCCCTGGTATATCGAGGAAATCAGACAACGGTGACAGCTGTTCAAAGCCCCACAAAGCTGCCCAATATGATTGAGCGGTGGGCAAAGCTGTCGGCACTCAGACTGTGGCAGAACTTGAACCACAACATGGTTGTCATCTGGGAGACGCTTTCGGCTTTGCAAGGAATAAGTATTTAGGAGACCAAATGGAATTCAATTGAACAGAAATGGACAGATATGGATGAGTGGTGTGGACGTATAAAGACTGCGTCTGTTCGAAAGACCAAACAGTCTCTATCTTATCGACATTCGGTTCCCTGAACAGCACCGGCCTCGATCAAGGCCATTGCTGGGACAACATTTCCCCCAGGTCGTCACTGCTGGGAGACACTCTCGCATTCTTTGCATTCCTTCCCCAATTTTCCGCGGTCGCCGTTTTTCACCCCCAGTGTGACAAGTGGGTGCGTGACCAGCGCTGTTTGCATGGCTGCAGGAGCGGATGGCTGCTTACTTGCGCTGGGTTACCTCTACCTCCTCCCCCCTTTCCCCCCTCAAGTCCCATGTTTTAAAGTGTACTTGTGTTATTGTGTGCTTGTGCGGAGGTTTTTAAATGCTCCCACACTGTACTCCTGATAGGAGCATAGTGGGGGGGTGTTCTTTTTTTCCTCATCTTTCCTCATGTTACTACTGTGTTTCTTTTTCTTTTATCCCTGTCTTCCTGTCCTGTTCCCCCTCTGTAAGGACAGGTTGTTGGTCAGTTTCACTGGTAACAGTGACAATAAAGGGTTCATTCATTCATTCATTCATTCATATTTAATGGATTAACTTTTTCATAATATTTTACAGGAAGCTGGGCTTCCCTTTTAGTCTTCGAGAAGTCACCTTTGTCACAGTCACATGTCTGTAGTTTATCCGAACTCAACAGGAAGCCTTTATGTTTTAAGACTGATGTGAGGCATGCTTTGTGTAAGGACTACAGGAAATCATGAGTGTGCAAAACAATAGCTGGGTGGAACGAGTGTTTAATTTAGATAAGATTTTATCGTAGTTACTACGCAAATGCTTAAGTTAAAACAACTCATAATGACACAGATGGAGAATAGGAAGATGATATTGTATTAAAATATTTTCATGTCGTAGACAATAAACTTTGATTTCACGAGGCTTTTTCTGGGAACAGCGTGAATGAGTAATGTCTTTTTATTTTAACTGTTAGGTGCGGTTAATGAATAACAGTTGCCGCTGCACCTCAGGTTTGCTCTGATAGTTCAAGATAGAGAGTGTAAAATACGATGAAGGGAAAAAAAACGTTAATAATAATCCGAATGATCTTTCCCGATGTTCCTGTGAAGTTGCGGTGGGTCCAGTGAGTCTGTTCGTACCCTCTGTGACTATAGAAGGTGGCAACGCGACCTTAACCTGCAGCTGGACTTCAGGCACCAACACCAGCGTCACGTGGGGTAAAGATAGCACCAATCTTCCCTCAGACTCTCGCTTCTTCATCGATGCTGGGTCTCTGAATATCAACCCGGTGAACAGGAACGATGCCGGAGAATACAGCTGCACCGTCAGCAACCCCATCAGCAGCCAGACTGCCACAGCAAGCCTCACTGTTTACTGTGAGTCCGACATGGATCTTTGTATAAGGATACTCAAGACAAAATGGGATATGACCAAAGTAAAGAATTAAGGTGGGCTGTGATACGTGTGTTCCTAGAACAGCATGTCCCGAGGTATATTTTCCCCCTTATACCGCAGCAATTTGGATTTTTTTTTTAATTAAAAGTGATCACATTGTACATTCTAAAATGTACAACACAATTTTCATGAGGTTTCCTAAAACAAAGTTGGGCATCCCAGCGAATTTGCTGTGACTATAGAAACGGTAACGTATTAATATAAACCAAATGGCTGAACTATTGTCAGAGCTGCTGATAATTAACAGTTATTCACCGAAGGCGAGACAAAGTCGAGGTTGTTATTCACCGAGCCTGAGGCAGATAATTGTTTTCGTATTTTTCACATATCCCACAATCCGCTGCGCGGCTGGGAACGTCCGGTGGCCAGGCCCAGGCTGCTGATCACGGTACAAAAACCAATATTGGGTGATATAATCACTTTCGATGTTCAAATATCGGATGTTCAAATATTATTACAGGTTTACCTGGTCTTTCAAGATTAATACTGCTCGAAATGATTGCACATTTACAATTTGTCATCAATGTCTTGCAAAAGTATTTATCCCCCTTGGTGTTTGTCCTGTTTTGTCGCGTTACAAGCTGGAATTAAAATGGATTTTTGGAGGGTTAGCACCATTTGATTTACACAACATGTCTACAACTTTAAAGGTGCAGATTTTTTTAAAATTGTGACATGAACAATAAGACCAAGAAACAGAAATCTGGAGTGTGCATAGGTATTCACCCCCCAAAATCAATACTTTGTAGAGCCACCTTTTGCTGCAATTACAGCCACTGGGATTTTTGCCCATTCCTCAAGACAAAACTGCTCCAACTCCTTCAAGTTAGATGGGTTGTGTTGGTGTACAGCAATCTTCAAGTTATGCCACAGATTCTCAATTGGGTTGAGGTCTGGGCTTTGATTAGGCCATTCCAAGACATTTAAATGTTTCCCTTTAAGCCACTCTGGACAGTGTAGCTTTAGCAGTCTGTTTTGGGTCATTGTCCTGCTGGAACGTGAACCTTCATCCCAGTCTCAAACCTCCAGAAATGCCCTGTATTTAGTGCCATCCATCTTTCCTTCAGTCCTTACCAGCTTTCCTGTCCCTGCAGATGAAAAGTATCCCCACAGCATGATGCTGCCACCACCATGCTTCACTGTAGGAATGGTGTTCGAAGGGTTTACGCCACACATGGCATTTCCCATGATGGCCAAAAAGTTAAATTTTAGTCTCATTTGACCAGAGAATCTTCTTCCATGTGTTTGGCGAGTCTGCCACATGCTGTTGGGCAAACTCCAAACATGTTTTCTTAAGCAATGACTATTTTCTGGCCACTCTTCCTTAAAGCCTCGCTCTGTGGAGTGTACGGCTTAAAGTGGTTCTATGGACAGATACTCCCATCTCTGCTGTGGACCTTTGCAGCTCCTTCAGTGTTATCGTTGGTGTCTTTGTTGCATCTCTGATTAATGCCCTCCTTGCCCGGTCTGTTTTGGTGGGCGACCTTCTCTTGTCAGGTTTGTAGTGGTGCCATATTCTTTCCATTTTGCTATAATGGGTTTAATGGTGTTCTGTGGTATATTCAAAGTTTGGGATATGTTTTATAACCCAACCCTGATCTATACTTCTCCACAACTTTGTCTCTGACCTGTTTGGAGGCTCCTTGGTTCTCATGTTTGCTTAGTAGTGTAGCAGAGTCAGGGTCCTTCCAGAACAGGTTGATTTATACAGACATCATGTGACCCTTTGATTGCAGACAGGTGGATCTTAATCAACTAATTATGTGACTTATGAAGTGAATTGATTGGACCAGCTCTTATTAAGGGGGTGAATACTTAAGCACACTCCAGATTTCTGTTTTTTTTTCATCTTATTGTTTGTGTCACAATAAAACTTTAAAGTGGTAGGCATGTTGTGTAAATCAAATGGTGCTAATCCTCCAAAAATGCAACAAAACAGGACAAACACCAAGGGGGATGAATACTTTTGCAAGACACTGTAAATGTACACTTAATGTCGTTGGCCAGAGTTATAGTGCTGAGTCGTTGGAGCATGTATTTTGTGTTAAAACTGCAGAGAGTGAAAATGAAAGGACGATAATATAAGTAAAATACAAGACAAAAACTACCATGGAATTAGTAACTTGACATATAAAAGCAATCTGATAACATCACATTTCAGCTTGCATCCGATATTTGAACATCGAAACTGATTATATCGCCCAGTACTGGTGTTTGTACCGTGATCAGCAGCCTGTGCCTGGCCGCCGGAAGTTCCCAACCGCGCAGTGGACTGTGGGATGTGTGTAAAGCCTAGGTCACAACCGGACGTACGATTTTTTGGCCGTGTGATTTTTGGCATTTCCCAAATCGCTGCGTTTTTTTTTTTTTTTCGTGGAGAAAGACGCACGTTGGCCGTAAGTTTGTCTTGCAACCTGAAAAAAACGTAAGCGCCCGTAGAGTTTGTTTGACATGACAAAGAACCTCTGCGGCCGGTCTGCGGCTCGAAAATCAGCACGTCACACACGTGCCCTCCGTGCGTTTCTTGCGTTTTTTGCACGTAGACCGGCCGTAGGAGCACGTACAGCCGGTTGTGACCGAGGCTTCAGGGGCGAATAAATACACAGGTGATTTTATTTAAAAAAATTGTATTAAAAAATTGATTTCAAACTTCAGAAGCGTCATGCAAATGTAATAATGGCACAGCACAGACTTGTCACTTATCTACGCCGAGTCACATAAAATACTTTGTTTTGAAATTGATAAAATAAATCACAAACCTTTGAATAGTTTTAGACCAAACTTTGTAGCATCTTTAGTGCTTTTAGGAACAGCATTTTCTTTCATCATGTGTAATTCTTCCTCACTCACAGTGACGATGCGATTGCCCGCCATTTTGCCAAGTCACTCGAGGTGATGGATCGAGAGATTTAGACTATTTAACAGTTATTCCACGAAATCGAGTCGTACATGAGCTGATAGCCGAAGGTGTGTGTAGCATTGTGTTGTCTATAAGCCATGTATGATGAGATCTAATGGAATAATTGTTTTATTCTATCCACATTCACTGGATTTTGAGAAACTGAGCTTTTTTTTTTTTTGCAAATTCGTTAAATAAAAACTTTATACAAAACGTCTGACAAAATCATTTCCACATAGAATGTAAACAAACCGGCGAATTTGTGAAAAATTCGATTATAATAATAATAATTCTTGAAAAATAAAAAAAAAGATACTTTCCATATTTTGTTTTTGATTTTTTTTAGGGTTTTGTTTTCGAGTCGAGTTTTTATTTCGTCCTCGGTTGGTTCAGCAACACGCTCTGCCATTTTGTTTTTCTCTGCTCATGGTATATGAGCTGATAGATATGGAATCAATTTTGTGCCAAAATGTTCATACAATACTTTTGAAATATCAAACAAAAACGACAAATCAAAATACAAAAAAAGGAAAAAAAAGCCAATTTTTTTAGACTGGCAAACAAATTATTCGTGTAATCGTGCAAAATATCAGTCTATTACTCTTCAGAAACCTTTTATTTTTGTTCTGCGTCTTTCTCATCTTGTTTGATGTAATTTATTTTGGTTGCGATTCCAGCTTTCTCGTTTGCGCTCCCTGACTTTTTTGCTTGCAGTTTTGGCACAAACTTGACGTGTGGGCGGGCTGTCCAGGAATGCATTCCCATTGGCTAACTTGTGTTTGACTGACAGCTACGCTCAGCCATTCCCTACTCGGATTCTGGCGGACTGTTTGATGAGTGACCGATCCATTGACGGTAAACGAGGATGGAGTGGACTTCAGTGGCGACTATGATATTGAATTAATTCAACAAAGTGTAAATTCAATATCATAGTCGCCACTGAAGTCCACTCGATCCTTGTTTACCGTCAATGGATCGGTCACTCGTCAAACAGTCCGCCAGAATCCGAGTAGGGAATGGCTGAGCGTAGCTGTCAGTCAAACACAAGTTAGCCAATGGTAATGCATTCCTGGACAGCCCACCCACACGTGAAGTTTGTGCCAAAACTGCAAGCAAAAAGTCAGGGAGCGCAAACGAGAAAGCTGGAATCGCAACCAAAATAAATTACGTCAAACAAAACTGAGAAAGACGCGGAACAAAAATAAAAGGTTTCTGAAGAGTAATAGACTGATATTTTGCACGATTACACGAATAATTTGTTTGCCAGTCTAAAAAAATTGACTTCTTTTTTTTGTATCTTGATTTGTCGTTTTTGTTTGATATTTCAAAAGTATTGTATGAACATTTTGGCACAAAATTGATTCCATAGATAGACCAGTAGTAGAGTAGCCAATCGGAGTGCATGACTGATCATATCCGGTGAATGTGGATAGAATAATGTTATTTATAATGCTTTTTTGAAAACGCTCATCATAAACTGTATTAGTTTCACGGAGACTAGTTCTGATTGAAGGCAGCTGACTGAAAAATTTCTTCTGAACTTGACTTTATTAAAAACTTTTGTATTGTTAAAGTTGAACTCGGCTTTCAGAGTACGTTTTTAAAGGAGAGGTTTTTTTTTTTTTAAAGCAAACCTGTATTTTTATCACAAAAATACATATGCTTTAAATATATAGATATGATATTTTTATCATATTGCACACCTTTAGTGATGTTAATAATTAATGTGTATAATGTTGTATCTGCTTTAGATGGTCCGGACACCCCTGAGGTGAAGAGCTCGTCCTCTAACTGTGTTGGTGGTGGAGACGCCACCATTGGCCAGACAGTCCAGCTCACCTGTACGTCTGTCTCTCTGCCCCCTGCTCTCTTATCATGGCAGTTCAAAGGTGTGCCCCTGACAACCAGCCAGGCAAACGGTGGCACGCTGAATTTGCAGATTTTTTCCAACAATCAGAGTGGCCAGTACACATGCTCAGCACGTAACAGCATCACAACCAAAACGTCGCAGCAGCAGACAACCCTCAATGTTGTGGGTGAGTTTTGGCACTGGATCTTCTAGTGATGCTCATGCTGTTTTATTTATTTATTTGTATTACACGACTTTATTTAAAGCTGTACTGCCTTTCAGATTTTTCAAGTCTAGGCCATAAAAAGAATTTTCCCCGACATCTATTTATTTTTGCTTAGTGGACTGAAAGCTACTGAATTCGAATCACAGACTTCCAATTTTATGAGATTTTTAAAACAGAACAATTAATGAATTTCAGGCCACGTGGCCCTAAATTCTCCGCTATTTTTTCCTGCTTCACCATGACCCAATACAAGATACTACATTCATGCATCACATGGTGGCCTTTCATCGTTCACACAAGGCATTGTGGGATACAAATTTGAAACAGGAGAGAAAAATGGAGGATGTGAGTGTGCGAATGAAACGTGAAAGACCGACGACAGTAACGGAAAGCGAGACGAAAAGACGTTATGTTTTATATACAGTGCCTTGAAAAAGTATTCATACCCCTTGAACTTTTTCACATTTTTCCACCTTACAACCACGAACTTTAAAAGTTTTTTTATTGAGATTTTATGTGATAGACCAACACAGAGTAGCACATAATTGTGAAGTGAAACGAAAATGATAAATGGTCTTCAAAATTTTAAATAAAAATCTGAAAAATGTGATGTGCATTAGTATTCAGCCCCCTGTACTCTGATACCTCTAAATACAATCCAGTGCAATCAACTGCCTTCAGAACTCATCTAATTAGTTAATAGAGTCCTACTGTGTGTAATTTATTCTCAGCATAAATACACTTCTTCTGTGAAGGCCTCAGTGGTTTGTTAGAGAACACTGAAGAACAAACAGCATCATGAAGACCAAAGAACTCACCAGACAGGTCAGGGATAAAGTTCTGGAGAAGTTTAAAGCAGGGTTAGGTTATAAAAAAAATATCCCAAGCTCTGAACATCTCAAGAAGCACTGTTCAATCCATCATTCAAAAATGGAAAAAGTATGGCACAACTGCAAACCTACCAAGACTTGGCCATCCACCTAAACTGACAGAGCGAGCAAGGAGAGCACTGGTCAGAGAAGCAGCCAAGAGGCCCATGATCACTCTGGAGGAGCTGCAGAAATCCACAGCTCAGGTGGGAGAATCTGTGCACAGGACAACTATAAGTCGTACACTCCACAAATCTGGCCTTTTTGGAAGAACGGCAAGAAGAAAGCCATTGTTGAAAGACAGGCATAAGAAGTCCCGTTTGCAGTTTGCCAGAAGCCATGTAGGGGACACAGCAAACATGTGGAAGAAGGTGCTTTGGTCAGATGAGACCAAAGTTGAACTTTTTGGCCTAAATGCAAAGCGCTATGTGTGGCGGAAAACTAACACTGCTCATCACCCTGCCTACACACACCATCCCCACTGTGAAACATGGTGGTGGCAGCATCATGCTATGGGGATGCTTTTCTTCAGCAGGGACAGGGAAGCTGGTCAGAGTTGATGGGAAGATGGATGGAGCTAAATACAGGGCAATCCTGGAAGAAAACCTGTTGGAGGCTGCAAAAGACTTGAGACTGGGAAGGAGATTCACCTTCCAGCAAGACAATGACCCTAAACATACAGCCAGAGCTACAATGGAATGGTTTAGGTCAAAGAATATTCATGTGTTAGAATGGCCCAGTCAAAGTCCAGATCTAAATCCCATTGAGCATCTGTGGCAAGACTTGAAAATTGCTGTTCACAGACGCTCTCCATCCAATCTGGCTGAGCTTGAGCTATTTTGCAAAGAAGAATGGGCAAAAATTTCAGTGTCTAGATGTGCAAAGCTGGTAGAGACATACCACAAAAGACTTGCAGCTGTAATTGCAGCAAAAGGTGGCACTACAAAGTATTGACGCAGGGGGGCTGAATACTAATGCATATCACATTGTTCAGATTTTTATTTGTTTAAAATTTTGAAGACCATTTATCATTTTCGTTTCACTTCACAATTATGTGCTACTCTGTGTTGGTCTATCACATAAAATCTCAATAAAAAAACTTTTAAGTTCGTGGCTGTAAGGTGGAAAAATGTGAAAAAGTTCAAGGGGTATGAATACTTTTTCAAGGCACTGTATGAAGGAAAGGAAACGCAGGACCAAACTAATAAATATCGGCGGTCAGCGAGCACCTCGGTGTGATCAGCTGTTCGTTTAGCGACAGAATGATGGAACTGTCAGTGCACGCTCAAAGGTAAACCTGCGCATGCGCACACACAGACGGACTTCCTCTGTCTGCTCGACTGCGCGAAGCGAGCGATTTCATGCACATTATTTGCTTTAATCCCCTCAAATTAAATAACTTCCCAGCCACAGAATGGCCTGATATTTTGCGAGATATTCCAGAAATAAACATGTATCACAATGACCACATTTCAGAGGGAACTAAATTTCACCGATTTTATGAAATCGAAAGGCAGTCGAGCTTTAATACTCGGTTCTGATTGGTCAATTACAGTATTCTACAGTCTGTTATTTCTGAATAGCAGACCGCTGCTACGAACACTGGTCTGATCATAGACTCTGTCGGGCCACACCCAGTCATATCAGTCCAAAGAAAGAAGTCTGGTAATTTCAGTTGCTTTAATAATCAAATTTACAACGTCTGCTCATTTGTGACCCCATGTGGCAAAAAAGCGTTACTCCATCAGAAACGTTTTATAAATATAAGTTTTAATGTTCATTTTAACATGAGCAATGATGCTAAGTAGACTAATCTTTAGAAGGCTGAAGAGATCACTTTCCTATGGATGCAGTCACAGCTGTAGATTTTAACGTTTTTTTTTTGTTTGTTTTAGCGGAAGCAATAAAATCGCTTTTAATCTCAATATTTTTTGTCAAATTATTGATTTCTTTAGTAAGTAGCTGTGAAATATAAGCAGGTAAATTTATAGATTCGCTCTGGAGTCGTGGTTTATTTCGCTGTACATTATCCCATACTTATTTTTCCTTAAATGCTTGACTGGAGAAGCACAGTAAGTGAGTTTATTTTTTTCGCGGTCCGGTTTCCATCAAATCCTGCGCTCTGATTGGCTGGCGAGTGGGTCCGTATCCTACGATATGGACATCTGGTAACTCGCTCGTTCACAACAACAACAACAAACGTAGTAGCATTCTTTTGTCAACATTTATCTTTTTTTTTTAATAAGATTTATTTATGAGATTATCAAAAATCTTATAAATTTTTGCCAGCATTTCTCAGGAGAATAGCATTAATTTTACAGCATGGATAGCGATAACGACAGTGTTCACAGCGAAAGCGAGTTTTACTACCCTGAGGAAGAAGAAATAAAAGAAAACATTTCAGGAGAAAGCTAAAAACTGTTGCGAACGCTGAGCAAAAACATGGCTGAATCCTGAATGACTCAGTTTTGTATAAATAGGGGACTACATAGGTGGCAAAATGTAGTTTTTTTTTTTTTGTTGTTTTTTTTTCCTGCCATGGAAGTGCATTTGTTTACCGAGGAGGAAGCCATTTGCATTACAGTCATGAATGAGGATTAAAAATGGCGGCTTGCCTTGGCTTGGTTTTCCCTTTCGGGCGCTCTCGTTTTCTGTTAGAATTTGGTAAAGAAAAAAATAAATATATTATTTCCCAGCTTAAGGTCGGTTCGTATGGTGAAATACCGTGACCTCGGCCTTGAATACTGACCTCGGCCCAGAGGGCCTTGGTCGATACTTTCAAGACCTCGGTCATGGCATTTCAGATACGGACCTCCCAGCTGGTAAATAACATGTGTATATATATTCTAGATGGTTAGGAAACATTTTAAATGAAATGTAATGGGAGGAAAAAAAATTTTTTGATTAATTTTCCGGATTATACGTCTTCAGGTTATAAGTGAATGAATATATCGTAGTGGCATTTTTATTGTACACAATGCTTACCAGTTTAGCGCTGTCGCCTCACAGCAAGAAGGTCCAGGTTCGAGCCCCGTGGCCGGCGAGGGCCTTTCTGTGCGGAGTTTGCATGTTCTCCCCGTGTCCGCGTGGGTTTCCTCCGGGTGCTCCGGTTTCCCCCACAGTCCAAAGACATGCAGGTTAGGTTAACTGGTGACTCTAAATTGACCGTAGGTGTGAATGTGAGTGTGAATGGTTGTCTGTGTCTATGTGCAGCCCTGTGATGACCTGGCGACTTGTCCAGGGTGTACCCCGCCTTTCGCCCGTAGTCAGCTGGGATAGGCTCCAGCTTGCCTACGACCCTGTAGAACAGGATAAAGCGGCTAGAGATAATGAGATGAGATGAGACAATGCTTACCAGTGTTGATCTTCATATTTATAATTCTCTTTCTTTTTCCTCTTCTTGAGAGTTGACTGAACTTAAACCCCACCAAACCCTTCCGCTAAATACCACAGCCTGAACAGCTGAAACCTGAAGTTAGATAGCTGGCTTGTCTTTTTTATTTTTTTGTGTGAAACCGTTCATGTTTCTTCCCAATTGTTGTGAATTGTTCAGGTACAACATATGAAACGGCTTTTACCATGTTATCTGGACACTAACTTTCTGCAGCCAAGCACCTATTGAAGGCTTTGTTGTTGGGTTCTCCATTATAGTGTGTCTCATCCTCAAAGTTTTAATATCGCAGCCAAGTTTGCACATAACCTACTACATACAGTGTACACTTTACCATTTATTCCTTGAAATCGAGTCATACATGAGCTGATAGCAGCTACAGTATAAGCCATATACGACGAGCTTGAGTGGAATAGCTGTTTTATTCTATCCACATTCACTGGATTTTGAGAAACTGAGCATTTTTATTTTTTGCAAATTCGATAAATAAAACTTTATACAAAACGTCCGACAAAATAATTTCTGCTTGGAATGTAAACAAACCAGTGAAATGACAGGAGCAATTTGTGAAAAATGCTATAATAATAATAATTCTTGAAAAAAAAAAAAGATACTTCTTACCATCAAATACTTTCATTCCATTTTATTTATTTCTTTATTTATTGGGTTTTGTTTTCGAGTAGAGTTTTTATTTCGTCCTCAGTTGGTTCAACAACACGCTCCGCCATTTTGTTTTTCTCTACTCACGGTATATGAACTGATATCCTAGTAGTAGAGTAGCCAATCAGAACGCATGATTGATCATATCCAGTCTACAGTGTTAGCATTACAGGTGTTCAAGAAAATTTCCATATTACAATAAGTATCTCGGTCAGTATAGCTTTCTGAATATTTCCTTTGCTTGTCTACAACCCCGATTCCAAAAAAGTTGGGACAAAGTACAAATTGTAAATAAAAATGGAATGCAATAATTTACAAATCTCAAAAACTGACATTGTATTCACAATAGAACATAGACAACATATCAAATGTCGAAAGTGAGACATTTTGAAATTTCATGCCGAATATTGGCTCATTTGAAATTTCATGACAGCAACACATCTCAAAAAAGTTGGGACAGGGGCAATAAGAGGCTGGAAAATTTAAAGGTACAAAAAAGGAACAGCTGGAGGACCAAATTGCAACTCATTAGGTCAATTGGCAATAGGTCATTAACATGACTGGGTATAAAAAGAGCATCTTGGAGTGGCAGCGGCTCTCAGAAGTAAAGATGGGAAGAGGATCACCAATCCCCCTAATTCTGCGCCGACAAATAGTGGAGCAATATCAGAAAGGAGTTCGACAGTGCAAAATTGCAAAGAGTTTGAACATATAATCTACAGTGCATAATATCATCAAAAGATTCAGAGAATCTGGAAGAATCTCTGTGCGTAAGGGTCAAGGCCGGAAAACCATACTGGGTGCCCGTGATCTTCGGGCCCTTAGACGGCACTGCATCACATACAGGCATGCTTCTGTATTGGAAATCACAAAATGGGCTCAGGAATATTTCCAGAGAACATTATCTGTGAACACAATTCACTGTGCCATCCGCCGTTGCCAGCTAAAACTCTATAGTTCAAAGAAGAAGCCGTATCTAAACATGATCCAGAAGCGCAGACGTCTTCTCTGGGCCAAGGCTCATTTAAAATGGACTGTGGCAAAGTGGAAAACTGTTCTGTGGTCAGACGAATCAAAATTTGAAGTTCTTTATGGAAATCAGGGACACCGTGTCATTCGGACTAAAGAGGAGAAGGACGACCCAAGTTGTTATTGGCGCTCAGTTCAGAAGCCTGCATCTCTGATGGTATGGGGTTGCATTAGTGCGTGTGGCATGGGCAGCTTACACATCTGGAAAGACACCATCAATGCTGAAAGGTATATCCAGGTTCTAGAGCAACACATGCTCCCATCCAGACGACGTCTCTTTCAGGGAAGACCTTGCATTTTCCAACATGACAATGCCAAACCACATACTGCATCAATTACAGCATCATGGCTGCGTAGAAGAAGGGTCCGGGTACTGAACTGGCCAGCCTGCAGTCCAGATCTTTCACCCATAGAAAACATTTGGCGCATCATAAAACGGAAGATACGACAAAAAAGACCTAAGACAGTTGAGCAACTAGAATCCTACATTAGACAAGAATGGGTTAACATTCCTATCCCTAAACTTGAGCAACTTGTCTCCTCAGTCCCCAGACGTTTACAGACTGTTGTAAAGAGAAAAGGGGATGTCTCACAGTGGTAAACATGGCCTTGTCCCAACTTTTTTGAGATGTGGTGTTGTTATGAAATTTAAAATCACCTAATTTTTCTCTTTAAATGATACATTTTCTCAGTTTAAACATTTGATATGTCATCTATGTTCTATTCTGAATAAAATATGGAATTTTGAAACTTCCACATCATTGCATTCCATTTTTATTTACAATTTGTACTTTGTCCCAACTTTTTTGGAATCGGGGTTGTACTTCTCTGTGTCGTACTTCTCTCAGTGTCTTATTTCAAAAATATGGTTAGTGTTTGTGTTGAAGATTAACTAGCGAGTAAAAAAAATGCTGCTTGTCAGGTTTCATCATTGGATGGTATCTTAGTTATGAGACAGCTGTACATTTGTAAACACCTTCCTCAGTAAGTTCAGTATGGGATATCGATATTTTAAGCTCATTTCTTAGACAAGGATTTTTTAAACTTGTTACCTTGTTAACAGTTTCGGCGAGAATCTTCCGCCTTCTTCAGAAACAGTCACCAGATGTCGAGTGGTGACGTGCCTTATCAGCTGATGTTGCGTTACGGAGGCGTGAACGTCCCGCCCAATTTCACAGGTAGTTCACGCCTCCTGCTGTCAGGTCGCTCCTCCAGGACGGCACTCCAGGTGTGCGACAGCGCATACGCGCCCTCATCCCGGTTCATCGTCCTCTGTGCCCGCTTGCGTATCTCCACTGCCTCTAAAATCCAATGCTGGTATCTATTTGGTATGGTATCTATATGGTATCTATGAATTGGGAAGAGGCCAGAGTCATTTGCGCTGAAGAAAATGGATACCAGCGTTGGATTTTAGAGGCAGTGGAGATACGCAAGCGGGCACAGAGGACGATGAACCGGGATGAGGGCGCGTATGCGCTGTCGCACACCTGGAGTGCCGTCCTGGAGGAGCAACCTGACAGCAGGAGGTGTGAACTACCTGTCAAATTGGGCGGGACGTTCACGCCTCTGTAACGCAACATCAGCTGATAAGGCACGTCACCACTCGACATCTGGTGACTGTTTCTGAAGAAGGCGGAAGATTCTCGCCGAAACTGTTAACAAGGTAACAAGTTTAAAAAATCCTTGTCTAAGAAATGAACTTAAAATATCTATAATAGATAGACGTAATGAACTTCCACTACATAGTATGGGATATCCATCATAAAAGTAACACGTGATTTAATTCTCACAGCAAGGTCGGCATGATATCATGTATGCCTCTGTATTTGTTTTTATCCTTCTCCGTGCTTCAATGGCTGTGTCTAACCTTTCATTCTTTTCATGGATACTCAAACACGTTTTTCCCCCACTACAGATACGTGTCTGAGTGGAGGTGCAGTTGCTGGAATTGTCATCGCCTGCTTTGTAGCACTCGTGTTAATTATTGTTGCCATTGTACTGATCCTACGTCAGCGAAATGGTAAAAGTCCTCTTTTCCATTATGTCTGACTGAGAATGCCTTTTTTTTGTCTTCACCAATACTGATCAGTAAATCATCTGTTGCAGTTAATCAGAGACTCTCAACAGTCATTGGACAGCGGAAACAAAACCTGAACAATAGGCCGACAGTAAGAAAACAGTCTCTGATATGTTTGCCATAGATATAGACTATTTAGAAGTCACCAATGTGATTTGATTCCCTTTCTCAGGTTATTCCAGCTCCACCGTATGGCCATGATAATCCTGGGTTTCTTGGCCAGGGTGACCAGCCTGACCCACCGATGCACAGTGGTAACAGACTCCATCGTTCAAAGACTCAAGCCAATGGCCAACACAACAACTACAACAACAACAATATACTGACACAAAACAGAGCAACCAACACCACTGCCTTTCAGCCCAATGGTCATCTTAATACTGACATGTTCTCATATAATGCCAACCTCCATGATAGCCAACGGAATGGCAATTCAAATCAACGCAACACTGGCTCGTTCCAACAAGTGGGCCAACAGAACCCAAATATTCTCATCCAGACTGGCCAAGCTGAGGCGGGACCTCATACAGTCCTTATAAACCTTAATCCACTACGACAAAATCCGAATGCCACCACACAACCTCACGCTGTGCAAGTCAGCCTCAATGCACCTCAGACTTCTTCAGGACAGAACACCAGGCACTATAATGATCAACAAAGCAATCCTGTCCAGCAGGAGCTTGTTAACACTCGCCACTCAAATCACAGTCATGTCAGTGGGTCACACTCCAATCCTCAGACTTGGACAGATAACGTCCATAATACAGCACAGCCTGGTCACAATAGCACCTTGAGAAACAGACAACCCAGGGACCACCACGTCACCAACCAGACACGGTCGAGGCGCAATACTGAAAACACACATCCTGACTCAGAGGTGACTCCTACACCGTTAGACCACACACACACCACCGTTGTCGACGACTCGAGTTCTAATACATACCCACGTCAGATGCCGTGGGACCTTATGCATGGTACACCTGCATATCCGAATCCTCAAATGGACAGTTATGCATCCCAGAATTCATCAGAATCAGCCAGTGAGCATTCAGCTCCAGCTCCAAGACCCATCAGGCCACCTGTAGATGAACAGGTGCGGAACATTTCCAGAGCTTCAAGAAGAAACTTTCTGAGGCAATTTGCTCACAGTGCTGCCCAGAGACGTTCTCGAGGGGATCGGGATCTGTCAAGACAAGTCACGCAGCCTGCTCAGCCACGTGCTGACTATCAAAGTCGGACCGCTCCACAGAACATCACATCCCAGAGGCATGACATGGGCAACGTGGACAGAGCTGTTCCTCATCAACCCGTTCCAAGGCAGACTGCTCAACCAACACATTTGATCAGTCAGGCTGGTCCAGATCAAAGGCAGACCGGACCTCTCAATGCTGCCCCTCCAAACTCCCACATGCTAACTCAGGCTGCTTTGCAGCAGCACACCAACCAGACTCCTAATCCCTTTGTTAACTGGGTTCAGCAGACCCGAACTGCATTGCAGCATCCTGGAGCTCAGTCAATACCTGCTCAAACTAATCCTGCGAGACAAACCAACCAGGCTGGTCAAGTTGCTCCAGCTCCCCCTCCAGTCCTGCGCCTAGCGGAGTTTAAAACCCTACCACGAGAGCATATACAGAAACCACGTGCTGTAAAGCCAGTTCAGATGATGAGACGGCCTGTGGTCATGCATCATGGACGTAGACCTCCCAACATGCCCAGACATGCAAGAGCCATGCTTAGCAACCCACACAGACCCCCAGTGAACCCTCGCATGCATGCTCATGTACAAGGCGTCCCAGTACATATCAGCCAGGTGAGACAAACCTTACAGAAAGATTGATCCAAACATCTAGGCTCATTTAGCCAGACATGATGATCAAATATTATAGCATTGGTTCCTGGTTCAATCCTGAGCTTGGGTTCCTGTCTGTATGGAATTTTGTACGTTTTCCACACATGCACATGAGTTTTCTCCAAGTTCTCCGATTTCCTTCCCCCTCCCAAAACATACTACAGGTGATTTGACTACTTGAAAAGATGTGAAGGTGTTTGGGCTTGGTACCCTGAAATGGACCAGCATCCCATCTATTGTATTCCTGCCTCATGGGTCACATAAATATTCTAACCAGCATGGAACTAGGCCATGAACACACAGTGAATGATTTGTTAGAACTGCTTAAATGGATAACACAGAGACTCACAGTCATTCACCATGATAAGGAAATGATTATTCTGGTGACTGTGCCCTCTGGTGGACATGAGAGGTATTACAGTAGTAATGCTCTAGTGATCATCATGAAGTTTTAGCTGTAGAGCATCATTGTGGCTGGAGGTTGTTGTCCCAGTGAGACAGGAAACGCATTTAAAAATGTCTTTTGAAATCCAAGAACAACTAATTAAACAAGTGGACTCAAGTGTTTGCTTGTATTTGGTTGGAATGGATACATGATGCAGCCTTTGTGGATAAGAGTGCCGTGAAACATTATGTTTAAATAATATTTCTGTTAAAAGGAAATTGATATTGATTTTGGACACGATGTGACCAAATATCTCATCTCATTATCTCTAGCTGCTTTATCCTGTTCTACAGGGTCGCAGGCAAGCTGGAGCCTATCCCAGCTGACTACGGGCGAAAGGCGGGGTACACCCTGGACAAGTCGCCAGGTCATCACAGGGCTGACACATAGACACAGACAACCATTCACACTCACATTCACACCTACGGTCAATTTAGAGTCACCAGTTAACCTAACCTGCATGTCTTTGGACTGTGGGGGAAACCGGAGCACCCGGAGGAAACCCACGCGGACACGGGGAGAACATGCAAACTCCGCACAGAAAGGCCCTCGCCGGCCACGGGGCTCGAACCCAGGACCTTCTTGCTGTGAGGCGACAGCGCTAACCACTACACCACCGTGCCGCCGTGACCAAATATTTTGTTTATTTTTGCTTTGATAGTGGAAATATATCCTGAAGAAACCACACTCACTTTAGAGCACATCGGATAGCTGGTTCGCTAGCTCGTATTGATTTGTAAGCATGTTTCCGGTGAATTTGGTGTCCTAGTGCGGTTATAGGAAATATAAGCACTCTTGAAACGATGCTTGACCAATCAAATTATTGGGATGAAATTAGCTTGTGTAATTAACAATTATTCCACGCGATCAAGTCGTACATGAGCTGATACGTACAACGAGATTGAGTGGAATAGCCGTTTTGTTCTATCCACATTCACTGGATTTTCAGAAACGGAGCATTTTTATTTTTTGCAAATTCGATAAATAAAAACTTCATACAAAACGTCCGACAGAATCATTTTCGCTGAGAATGTAAACAAACCGGCGAAATGACAGGAGCAGTTTGTGAAAAATGCTATAATTGAAAAATAAAAACAGATATGTTCTTACCATCAAATACTTTCATTCCACATTTTTGTATTTTTTGGGGTTTTGTTTTCGAGCAGAGTTTTTATTTCGTCTTCGGTTGGTTCAGCAACACGGTCTGCCATTTTGTGTTTCTCTACTCACGGTATATGAGCTGTAGTAGTAGAGTAGCCAATCAGAACGCGTGATTGCTCATATCCAGCGAATGTGGATAGAATGATCGTCGATATAGTGAAGTTTTCCGTCATGAGACGACTTCTGAGCGTTTTTGGAAGTGTCTCCAGTGTCTGCGATTCTTAAACATTTTTCAGATGTGGGAAAGTCTTCATGACTGAGCACTTTCGCTTTGTGGTTTCTGGTAACGTGACAAGCTGCATTTTTTTTTGTGTGTGTCAATTTCAAGACAGAAGTAAAAGAAGCCTTTATTAGTCATATGTACACTCAAGCACAATGAAATACCTCCTCTGCATTTAATCCATCTGAAGCAGTGAACACATACAAGTGAGCAATGAGCGCATACGCTTACCCAGAGCAGTGGGCAGCTATGCTACAGCACCCAGGTAGCAGTTGGGGCTTAGGTGCCTTGCTCAAGGGCATTTCAGCAATGATACAGAGGGAGGGGAAAGTGCTGCTCATTCACTCAACTCCCTTCATGTTTTTCCTGCTGGTCCTGGGAATCGAACCAGCAACCCTTTGGGCCCAAGACTGCTTCTCTTACCTTCAGGCCCAGAGAAGCTGGTTAGGGAACAATCCCATTCCTTAGGGTTTGGCATGAATACACACACGCACCCTTTCTTTCTTTTTATCTTTTTTTTTTTTTTTAACAGGTCCACAGAAGACGACGCAGACCCTGAGATAATCCAGTCCATGTTCTGATAAGGCATCATGCAAAATGCAGAGCGAGGTGTGCAGCAGGACTTGAGCTTTATCCAACCGAAAAACCAGTACAAGCCTCAAGAAACTGTTAAATGCTAAGTAATGACGTTCCCGTTTAGTGCTTTCTTCCACAGCCGTTTATTCAGCAGTTGGTACACAGATGCTTCCTCTGACGCCACTCAATTAGCGGCGCCTCCGTGGACGAGGCGCTCGGCTAACCATGAAGGAGAGCCACCAAACGAACGGACGCGCTCTTATTTATTATGCACATTTGTTTATTGCTAATGACTTGGAAAATCCTAATGACTTGGAGTGGTGGTTATCTTGAAGGGCTCAGGCAAATTGGATTTTGAAAATAAGCACAACAAAGGAATAATTTGTCCTGGCTCTCCTTGCTGAGGAGAGCAAGCTGATTAATTACAAACGTTATTGTTTTACTTCTTTTTAATTTTATTGTTTATTCATGTGTCCTGTTATGGAACTTGGTATTAAATTATCTTCATATTATGGAGAACGCTGGATTCAACTCAAATGAAAGTAGGGCTCCTTTTTTATTTAAACACTATATTTTAAAGAAAACACTGATATTAAATATGATTAAAATTGCACTTTATTTGGGTTCGAGAGTATTTGATAAAGCCGGTGATATCTGCATCATACTGTATATAATGTTTTTTTTTTTTTTAAGAAACAGGTCTTTGTGAAAACATGTGCCGAGGTGGCATTTTTCAGTTTAGCTGCATCATTGACGTAACACCTGAAACCTACGTATGCTTTTACGCAAAGCAATGGAATAAAATATTTCTGGCTGAAAAGTGAAGGGGAAATTATGTGGGATGTGAAAGACGGTCATTTACAGCTACTTTATCTCAACCTTTATCTTGGTATGAAGTTTCCAAACTTCTGCTTTGTGAGCCACGAGAAAACAAAAGGATGAATGTTTTGCATTTCTGTGTCATTTCACAGATGGCTCTGTAATAAAAGCTCAGGGTAAAATGTGCTGTGTGTGTGTGTGTGTCACCATTTTATAGTTTCTTTCACTATATATCTTTGTAATACACTTCAAGTCATTTTTTTTTAAGAGGTAGTGCACACTTAATTTTTTTTGGGGCTGTAAACTAAATGACCACATTGTGGTGAAAAGCATCAGTACTGGTATTAATATTGACTAAATATTGACTAGCCTCAATGAGGCTGGAGCTCATACCAACCACTGTTGTTGTTGTGTGTGAGTTTGAAATCCGATCAATCCTGTAGGAGGAGTAACGATTTTTATGAAATTGTACGTGACCCCTCTGTAGCCTCATCCGTAGTATGTGGCGCCACCTGGTTAACAATTCTTGTTAACCCCGCCGACAGTAGTCGGAGGGGTTATTATTTTCACCTGCGTCAGTCTGTGTGTGTGTGTATCTGTCTGTCTGTCTGTGTGTCTGCAAGATATCTCAAGAACCAATGGATCGATTTGGACCAAATTTTGTACGTGTTGCCAATCACCCAGGAAGGAAACCATTAAATTTTGGAGGTCAAAGGTCAAGGTCATGGCAGAACTTCGAAATTTTCGCCCAATGTATTTTAATAGGGAAAATCAAATCAAAATCAAATCAAGTTTATTTGTACAGCGCTTTTAACAATAAACATTGTCGCAAAGCAGCTTTACAGAATTTGAACGACTTAAAACATGAGCTAATTTTATCCCTAATCTATCCCCAATGAGCAAGCCTGTGGCGACGGTGGCAAGGAAAAACTCCCTCAGACGACATGAGGAAGAAACCTCGAGAGGAACCAGACTCAAAAGGGAACCCATCCTCATTTGGGCAACAACAGACAGCCTGACTATAATATTAACAGTTTTAACAGGTATAACCCTCAACTGTCCTCATGGGGCCGTCCTTCACAGGAGTGGGGCGATAAAACTCCGACCAGACACAGGGCACCAGGATGGACCAAGCAGGTCCGAGGGGCAGAAGAGGCCAGCATCTCAATCCCAGGATCAACATGTAACTCAGAGGGACAGATTTGGGGGGGGGGGGGGGGGGGGGGAGAGAGAGAGAGAGAAAGAAAACACGTTGTTAGGTATGCCCTAAGAATGACAAGTATTAAATCTGTGTGGTAGGCTCGCAGAGACGAGAGTCTTTACGTCAGGCATAACACACAATGGCATGTTAATATGGTAAAAAATATATCATGACCTGCTCTGGCTGGATGCTTGATTGGGTGATGGGAGCACACTCCTCGGCAATGATGAGATGCAGATGGGACCCTTAGGCCTGGCCAAGACAATTCAGTTACATTTCACCGGGTCTGGGACATGCGACAGAATGTCTGATGGCCGATTCCCTGCAGGCTACGATAGCCAGTCGAGGTCCCCACCGTCTCCACCAAAAGATTTCCTGTTGACTCCATGTAACTCAGAGGGACAGATTTGGGGTGGGGGGGGGGGAGAGAAAGAAAACACAGGTGATTAGGTATGCCCAATGTCACCTGAATAAGTAGGAACAGTATACATATTGCACCGAGTACAAGCAGGGACTCCGGCAACTAACTATGACAGCATAACTAAAAGGAGAGAGCCAGAAGGTAACACAGGCATGAGGGGCCCCGGGACATAAAGCAGCCAGCCACTACACCGTCAACAAACTCGAGTGAGCAAGCGAGTGGGGACTGACAGCATCCATACATCCCAGTTTACCAAAACACTCTATGTCTGAGGACCCTCCAGATCTACTCCTTTACCTCATAAACACCATTAACAAAAGGCTTGACTAAACAGATATGTTTTCAGCCTAGACTTAAATGCTGAGACTGTGTCTGATTCCCGAACATTACTTGGAAGGCTGTTCCATAACAGTGGGGCTTTAAAAGGCGGGGTTTGCACTCGTTAGAGTGTCCCTGTCTAGTTGGAATTTGTCTTTAGAGTCTTCTGGGTGAGTTTCAGTGAAAACATCCGAGCAGTTTACGAACAGTGGTGTTTAGTGTGATGAGTCACCCAAAATTTTCAAACGCCCATAAAATGTTAAATATGAAAGGTGGCACCACCGTCTCGACAGCTTTTATACAAACCAACCTGGGGAACATTCCATACGAGTTTGATCAAAATCTGATCACTCCTGTAGGAGGAGGAGCGATTTTCATGAAATTGCATGCGACCCCCCTGTAGCCTCATCTGTAGTATGTGGCGTCACCTGCTGAACAATTCCTGTCGAGACTCTAATATGTCTTTAGAGTCTTCTGGGTGAGTTTCAGTGAAAACGTCCTAGCAGTTTACGAAGAGTAGTGTTTAATGTGACGAGTCACCCAAAAATTTCAGACGCCCACAAAATTGTAAATATGACCGGTGGTGCCACCGTCTTGATAACTTTTATGCACACCCACCTGTAGGATATGCACACAATCCTGTAGGAGGAGTAGCGATTTTTGTAAATCGTGGACAGATGACGCATGATCGCATAAGCTCATCTGGCATTTTTCCTGGTTGAAAATGGCTCAAACGCGCCATCTACTGGTTTAAATAATCCTGAACCTTGCAAGGCTGATACTGACATAGAGTCGCCCGTTTGGTACTTCTCTGCATCATGACAGTTTTATTAAAGAAAAAAAAAGAATGTTAATGTCCTTCAACCAGAGGTGGGCGGTCCACCTGTCCCAGCCCCGCCCTTGAGTGGAAGTCTGTTCTATGAAGCCGCACACATTTTTTAATATACTAGTGCATCTCAAAAAATTAGAATATTGTGAAAAAGTTCAATATTTTCCATCAGTTATTTAAGAAAGTGAAAATGTTATATATTATAGACTCATTACACATAAACTAAAATGTTTCAAGCATTTTTCTATTTTAATCAGTATGGCATACAGTACAAAAACATAAAAAAAAACCCATCTCAAAATATTAGAATATTTCATTTCGAGTTTGAGTAAAACAGTATGAACACAGTGTATCTCTCGGTCTAGTTCAGTACACACAACCACAATCATGGGGAAGACTGCTGACTTGACTGTTGTCCAGAAGATGATCACTGATGCCCTCCACAAGGAGGGTAAGCCACAAAAGGTCATTGCTGAAAAGGGTGGCTGGAAAAGGTGCACAAGCAACAGGGATGGCCGCAGTCTTGAGAGGATTGTCAAGAAAAGTTGATTCAAGAACTTGGGAGAGCTTCACAAGGAGTGGACTGAGGCTGGTGTCAGTGTATCAAGACCCATCACGAACAGACATCTTCAAGAAAGGGGATACAACTTTCGCATTCCTAATATCAAGCTACTCCTGAGCCAGAGACAATGTCAGAAGTGTCTTATCTGGGCTAAGGAGAGAAAGAAATGGACTGTTGCTCAGTGGTCCAAAGTCCTCTTTTCAGATGAAAGTACATTTTGCATTTGATTTGGAAATCACGGTTCTAGAGTCTGGAGGAAGAGTGGAGAGGCATAGAATCCAAGGTGTTTGAAGCCCAGTGTGAAGTTTCCACAGTCTGTGATGATTTGGGGTGCCATGTCATCTGCTGGTGTTGGTCCACCGTATTTTATCAAGTCCAAAGTCAACACAGCCATCTACCAGGAGATTTTAGAGCACTTCATGCTTCCATCTGCTAATGAGCTTTTTGGAGATGCTGATTTCCTTTTCCAGCAGGACTTAGCACCTACCCACAGTGCCAAAACTAGTACCAAATGGTTTGCTGACCATGATATTACTGTATTTGATTGGCCAGCCAACTTGCCTGACCTGAACCCCATAGAGAATCTATGGGGTATTGTCAAGAGAAAGATGAGAAACACCCGAACCAAAAATACAGATACGCTGAAGGCCACTATCAAAGCAACCTGGGCTTCAATAACACCTCAGCAGTGCCACAAGCTGATCACCTCCATGCTACACCGCATTGATACAGTAATTCATGGTAAAGGAGCCCCAACCAAGTATTGAGTGTATAAATGAATATACTTTTCAGAAGTTGGACATTTCTGTATTGTAAATCCTTTTTTGATTGATCTTAGGGAATATTCTAATAATTTGAGATACTGGATTTCTGATTTTCATGAGCTATACCTAAGCCATAATCATCAAAATTAAAACAAAAAAAAGGCTTTAAATATTTCACTTTACATGTAATGAATATAGAATATATGAAAGTTTACCTTTTTGAATTAAATTATGAAAAAAAGGAACTTTTTCATGGTATTCTAATTTTTTGAGATGCACTAGTATGCTGAACGAGACTCACTTAGAAACTGCTGCCTCAAACATCCATGCCCCTTCCACACCCTACTCTCCTGCTCAGGCCCTCCCCCCACCCCCCTCAGCCTCTTGCCCACTTTTTAGCATTTTTCAAAATTATACAGTGGGTGGAGTTACACTTTAACACATTGAGCACTTTGTGTTCCAGACAAGTAGTTTTAACTTGATTATTTCAGTTCATGCCAATAAAGTATAAGGATTGTGTGTGTGTTTTTTTGTGAGAAGTCTGCATAGGATGAGTTAGCCTAATATGGGAGCACCCGGAGGAAACCCACACAGACACGGGGAGAACATGCAAACTCCACATTGGGCTCGAACCCAGAACCTTCTCAGCGTGAGGCAAGAGTGCGAATCACTACACCACCATGCCACCCATAACAGATATTTAACCAACACTCTTATCCAGAGTGGCCTAGGAAGCAGTCAGGGAATCAAACCGGCTACCTTTTGGATCCAAAGGTGCTTCTTAATGAGCAGTTCAACAAAAATTGCTTGTTCTCGGTCAATTTCTCACCGTTTTGTGTTCTTTCTGGCAAATACGTAGGTATTCCTAAGGTATATATAGCTTGCAACATTTATTGTGCAAGGTGGCCCACTTTTAAATCATTCCTTCTAGACTAGACGGGGCTGGATTGAGCTACGCCGTCACTGATGGTCTCGTTATATTATACACTTGCTGGCCATTTTATTAGGAAAACGTGTACACCTGCACATTTGTGTAGTTTCCCAGCCAGCAGTTGAAGATTGGTGGTGGATCACCTGGTTTGCACTCATTGTACGTCACTCTGGATAAGAGCGTCTGCTAAATGTAATGTAATGTTTTGTTTTATTCCCCCCAATCTTAAACTCTCCAGTCTCGGTGAGCCCATATCCACTGCAACCTCAAATTCCTGTTGTTTGTTGACAGGTGTGGAATCTGATGTGATCTTCTGCTGTTGTAGCTCCTCCACCTCAAGGTCCAACAGATTTGAGATGCTTTTCTCTTCAGCATGGTTGTAAAGCATGTAAAGTTATGTGAGTACCTGTCAGCTCAAACCAGTCTAGCTATTCTCCTTTGACCTCTCTTATTAGCAAGACATTTCCACTTACAGAACTGCTCACTGGATGTGTTTTTGTTGTTGTTTTGTACTATTCTGTAAAAACCCGAGATCTGTTGTGGGTGAAAATTCTTGGAGATCAGCTCAAACCAGCCTGTCTGTCACCAACAACCATGCCACAGTTAACGTCATCACAAGAGTTTGTTTTTTCCCCTCATTTTGATGTTTTACGTGAACAGCTCGGGCCTGTACGTGCATGTTTTGATGTATTGTGGTGCTGCTGTTGCAGTGGCTACACAATTTTTCCAATTAGACTTGTACACATGAATGTGTACAAGTCTTCCTAATAAAGTGGATGGTGAACGTATACTTTACTGTGATGTGCAGCAGTTTTATAAGAGATGTTGTACAGGCGGCAGTTGAATAAACCTGTTAATGTATTGCCTGAAGCTGTATGACAGGTTAAAAAAAAAAAGCTTTAATTAGAAAGTGACGGCTATCGAAAAAGATCCGTGGTTAAAAAAAAAAAAACCCAACACAGGCTGTGTAGGTGCACATGCATCTTATTGCCATGACTAAATGGAAAGAACGTTGTTACTATTGGTAAAATTACACTGTGTGGGCTCTAATGGTGACATGAAAGTGCAATAATGTGAATAGCAGATGAGAAAAAGACTTTAAAAAGCAACGCTGTCTCTTAAATGCCTATCAGCTTGGGTAAGATGATAATAATAATAATAATAATAATGGAAAAAATCATTAAGTGCACAAGTCACAGCTATTAGCTCAGAGTCCCCCACAATTTTTGGACAGGAAGATTTGAATTATGTTGTGTAATATTTTTGCTTGTTCTTTTGCAAGAAGGCAACAATTCTGCAGCTGACTGTAGCATTTTAGTTTATTGTCATAAGCCTGCTTGTGTTTCCTGGTTAACCCGAGGCGGAGGTGAAAAGAGGCCAAGTTTCTTGTGCTGTGTTTGCTAAAATTACTGTAAAGAGCATTTAAGTGCTTAAATGGTGCGACCATATCGGTCATCAAGCCCAAGAAGAAGAGTAAGAACTCTTCAGTGAAATATAATTGATTTGAAATTGATTTGGTGCTATGGTCCTTCGATGTAATGTTATCGCTTCCGATAAGAAAATGGAATATATTTAAGTAATATTGGCTGGCTTTTTTTTCATGGTATATCTGATATACCATGAAAAAAGCCATTATTATTATTATTATTATTATTATTATTATTATTATTATTATTATATACGGGTCATTCTAGAATTCGGGCTACATTTCGCATCTCCAAGATAAACGTTTTCCACAAAAGAAATCTTTTTTGAATCAGTTTTGAACAATAATTCAAATGATGACAAACTTTCACCAATAGCAATGCTCGATGTACATTTTTGACCCAATTTATCCATAAAACATTAACTAAATGACTCTTCCCACCTCCCCCCACACTATTGGCTGTCTTCAGCTCCTGATTCATCCATTCAACTCGAATAAACATGAAGTGATTCAGTCTAACAATCTGGTTTCTTTGGGGGGCTTATTCTATTAACCATTATAAAATCAGTTGCGTAGAAAGTCTATTTTCTGTATTATGTGAAATTTCAGTCATTTTTTTTATCCGTCCCAATGTTCTTGTCAACTCTGTTGACTCCATTATAAAACCGCATAAAATCCACAAAGGCTTTTAATAATAATAATAATAATAATAATAATAATAATACGCATGACCCCTGCACCGAGTGACGTCACTTCCTCTGGCAGGAAATTTCAGAAAGGCACTGAGGTGCGTTATGTTTCTTTTGTCATTAATTTGAACAAAATGTTGAGGATACACCAACAGTCGATTAATTATTCGTCAAATCTGTTATTGTGATATCGGAGCAAATCTCTCACTCATTAAAAAAAACCCAAAACCAATATGGTGATCAAAATCCATAAAATTCTGTTTTAGGCCGTGCGGTAGCTAGTTTGAGGTTAGCATGTGGAGTTAAAACATGAAATGGCGGCAAATGTCAACTCTGTTCTCACCGATTCTGTTAACAGATTGCTGACAACAGAGTTGACGACGACCAACAGAGTCGACGCTTGAAATGCGCCCGCAGTTATACAACGGGCCACATACGCACTCCTTTCGGGTGTCGAACGCGTCTTTCTCTTTCAAAATTCTCTCAAAATCTTTCGTATTTAACCAAATTATTATACAAATTATTCACAATCGCCCGCTAGCGCAGAAGTTTTACGTCTTGGATGTGTGACGTCATGTTGATTTGACAACCGTGCAATATCGTAAACCATATTCAACGCTCATTCTCCATTGGGTCTCGTCTCATCTCATCTTTGTCTGCTTATCCGGGGCCAGGTCGTGGAGGCAGCAGCCTGAGCATGGAAGCCCAAACTTCCCTTTCCCCAGACACCTCAGCCAGCTCCTGGGGAAGAAGACTGAGGCGTTCCCAGGCCAGCCGAGAGACATAGTCCCTCCAGCATGTCCTGGGTCTTCCCCGGGGCCTCCTCCCAGGGGGACATGCCTGGAACACCTCCCCAGGGAGGCATCCAGGAGGCATCCGAAAGAGATGCCCGAGCCACCTCAGCTGATTCCTTTCAATGTGGAGGAGCAGCGGCTCTACTCCGAGCTCCTCCCGAGTGACTGTGCTTCTCACCCTATCTCTAAGGGGGCACCCAGCCACCCTGCGAAGGAAACTCATTTTGGCTGCTTGCATCCGTGATCTTGTTCTTTCGGTCATTACCCAAAGCTCATGACCATAGGTGAGAGTCAGAACATAGATCGACCGGTAAATTGAGAGCTTTGCCTTTTGGCCCAGTTCCTTCTTCACCACAACGGACCGGTAAAGCGACCGCATCACTGCGGAGGCTGCACCTATCCACCTGTCGATCTCACTCTCTATCCTTCCCTCACTCGTGAATAAGATCCCGAGATACTTAAACTCCTCCACTTGAGGCAGGACTTCTCCACCAACCTGAAGAGGGCAAGCCACCCTTTTCTGGTTGAGAACCATGGCCTCGGACTCGGAGGTGCTGATTCTCATCCCAGCCGCTTCACACTCAACTGCAAACCGCCCCAGTGCATGCTGAAGGTCCTGGTTTGAAGAAGCCAACAGGACAACATCATCCGCAAAAAGCAGAGGTGAAATCCTGTGGTTCCCAAACAGGATTCCTTCTGGCCCCTGGCTGTGCCTAGAAATTCTGTCCATAAAAATTATGAACAGAACCAGTGACAAAGGGCAGCCCTGCCGGAGTCCAACATGCACTGGGAACAGGTCTGACTTACTGCCGGCAATGTGAACCAGACTCCTGCTCCGTTCGCATAGGGACCGGACAGCCCTTAGCAAAGAGCCCCAAACCCCATACTCCCGAAGCACCCCCCACAGGATACCATGAGGGACACAGTCGAATGCCTTCTCCAGATCCACAAAGCGCATGTGGACTGGTTGGGCAAACTCCCATGAACCCTCGAGCACCCTATGAAGGGTATAGAGCTGGTCCAGTGTTCCGCGACCAGGACAAAAACCGCATTGTTCCTCCTGGATCTGAGGTTCAACTATTGGCTGAATTCTCCTCTCTAGTACCCTGGAGTAAACCTTCCCAGGGAGGCTGAGAAGTGTGATTCCCCTATAATTTGAGCACACTCTCCGGTCCCCCTTCTTAAAAAGAGGGACCACCACCTCAGTCTGCCACTCCAGAAGCACTGTCCCCGACCACCACACGATGTTGCAGAGACGTGTCAGCCAAGACAACCTCACAACATCCAGAGACTTGAGATACTCAGGGCGGATCTCATCCACCCCCGGTGCCTTGCCACCGAGGAGCTTGCAAACCACCTCCGTGACTTCGGCTTGGGTAATGGACGAGCCCACCTCTGAGTCATCAGCCTCCGCTTCCTCAATGGAAGATGTGACGGTGGGATTGAGGAGATCCTCGAAGTATTCCTTCCACCACCCGACAATGTCCCCAGTCGAGGTCAACAGCTCCCCACCCGCACTGTAAACAGTGTTGGCAGAGTACTGCTTCCCCCTCCTGAGGCGCCGGACAGTTTGACAGAATTTCTTTGAGGCTGACCGATAGTCCTCCTCCATGGCCTCACCGAACTCCTCCCAGTTCTGAGTTTTTGCCTCCGCAACTGCCCGAGCTGCGGCACGCCTGGCCTGCCGATACCCATCAGCTACCTGAGGAGTCCCGGAGGCCAACATGACCCAATAGGACTCCTTCTTCAGCTTGACGGCATCCCTTACTTCCGGTGTCCCCCACCGGGTTTGGGGATTGCCGCCACAACAGGCACCAGAGACCTTGCGGCCACAGCTCCGAACAGCCACGTCTACAATGGAAGTAGAGAACATGGTCCACTCAGACTCAATGTCCCCCGCCTCCCTTGGAAGCTGGGAGAAGCTCTCCCGGAGGTGGGAGTTAAAGACCTCCTTGACAGAGTGCTCGGCCAGACGTTCCCAGCAGACCCTCACCATACGTTTGGGCCTGCCAGGTCTGTCTGGCTTCCTCCTCCGCCAGCGGATCCAACTCACCACCAGGTGGTGATTAGTTGACAGCTCAGCCCCTCTCTTCACCCGAATGTCCAAGACATAGGGCCGGAGATCAGATGAAACGACAACAAAGTTGATCATCGACTTCTGACCTAAGGTGTCCTGGTGCCACATGCACTTATGGACACCCCTATGCTCGAACATGGTGTTCGTTATGGACAAACCGTGACTAGCACAGAAGTCCAATAACAAAACACCACTCGGGTTCAGATTGGGGAGGCCGTTCCTCCCAGTCACGCCCCTCCAGGTGTCACTGTCATCACCCACGTGAGCGTTGAAGTCCCCCAGTAGAACAAAGGAGTCCCCAGTCTGAGCACCTCTCAGTAGCTCTCCCAGGGACTCCAAGAAGGCCGGATACTCTATACAGCTATTCGGCCCGTAGGCACAAACAACAGCAAGAACCCTCTCCCTGATCTGAAGGTGCAGAGAGGCGGCGACCCTCTCGTTCACTGGGGTAAACTCCAACACATGGCGGCTGAGCTGGGGAGCTATAAGCAAGCCCACACCAGCCCGCCGCCGCTCACCGTGGGCAACTCCAGAGAAGTGGAGAGTCCAGCCCCTCTCGAAGAGCTGGGTTCCGGAGCCCAAGCTGTGCGTGGAGGTGAGCCCGACTATCTCTAGCCAGTACCTCTCAACCTCCCGCACAAGCTCAGGCTCTTTCCCCCCCAGCGAAGTGACATTCCATGTCCCATGTCCCAACAGCTAGCCACTGTGTTTGGGGATCAGGTCGTCGAGGCCCCTGCATTTGACTGCCGCCCAATCCACACTGCACTGGCCCCCTATGGCTACCTCTGTGGGTGGTGAACCCACAGGAGGTCGGGCCCATGTCACCGCTTCGGGCTGAGCCCGGCCGGACCCCGTGGGCAAAGGCCCGGCCACCAAGCGCTCGCATACGAGCCCCAACCACGGGCCTGGCTCCAGGGTGGGGCCCCAGCTGCGCCATACCGGGCGACGTCACAGTCCTTGATCTATTATCCATAAGGGTTTTGGTGAACTGCTCTTGATCTGGCCTGCCAACTAGGACCTGTCTGCTTTGGAAGACCCTAACAGGGGCGTAATGCCCCCGACAACATAGCTCCTAGGATTATTCAAGCACACAAACCCCTCCACCACAATAAGGTGGCGGTTCTAGGAGGGGTTCTCCATTGGGTAGACTGACGTAATACATGTAGGATAAGCATTATGCTAACAATATTGCATGCTATCGAACCTAATGAACAAAACCTGCTAGAAGGGAATAGTTTTTATTCCATCAAAAAAGTGTCCTGTATGTATAATAATGTAAAATGTTGTCATTCGAAAACCTGAAGTAGACCTGTGCAGATGCAGAAAGAGCGCTATGTGTTGTATGCCCTATATTAACTGTTAGCTAAATCTAAAGGTCTAAATATAGGATTTACTGCTTTCTAGATTTAAATGCGTCCGCCATCATACTGTACTACTGAACAGAAACGAAAAAGGGAAGTGAAGCTTTTTTTAAATTTTCCTCTTCTTCTTCTTTCCTGAAATGATGCGAACTTACTGTTATGACATATCTGAGAAGCTTATTTTTTTTTTTCTGAGAATCCTGAATGTCGAGGGCTTTTAGTGACTAAGTGAATAAGTGAATTTAGTGAATTTTACTCTTTTTTTCTTACTTGAAATCGTTGAATATCTGTCTTGTGTCTGGAAATTCATGCCATCCCTGCTTAGGACTTAGCAAATCAAATAAAACTCTTGAATCTCGAATCTTAAACGATTTTATCGAAAGCAACAATATCTGAGGATAGAATCATACTGAACAGTTTAGAGTTAAGGGCTGAGTTGTGGCTCTCTGGCAGCCCTGGGAATTAAATTCCCAAATTCTTTCCCACTAGCACCAAACCAGAACTGTTGTGTTACCCCTGCCCTAGAAGTGAATGTGTGCAGGCTGTTTGAGTAAGACTGAGCAAACTAAGAAGAGAAACTAAACTGTTTGGTCTCAATGCTATAATAGTTTGTGTTGTTAACTGACTTTTAATTTAAGTTAGATTTCTCCCATATCCAAATTTAGCTAGTTTTTTGGTGTTTCTTTTAAATTTTGAACATAATTTAATTTCTTACTGCAACACTTTTTCTTTAGGTCTAATGCTAAAGATCAAATCACACCAGAGTCAGGAGTATCGCAGCCCGGGCGATGGTATGATGGTAGGAATTCTTTTTCTTACTTAAAATTGTAAAAGGATTGTGACACAACTCACAATTCAACTGAGATTTTTACTATTACTATTTAACATTACTACTTCAAATACTATTACTGTTACTACTAACTATTATATTTTTATATCGATAAAGTTTTCTTTATATATCAGTTGTAACATTCTGTGAGAGAACTTGATATGCTTCATTCGGACAAATCCAAAACACTCATAAATAATTCATAAATAATGGGGGTTAAAAACAGGCAGGCAAATAGAATCATCACAAAATGAGGAAACTACAGAATGAGAAAATGTTTTGATAAAACCGAAACTAAGGCTTGGACTTGATGACTGTAATGCATGGTAAGACTTTGCGACATATAGACAAACACAGGATGTAAAATGGGAAACCATTTAAGAAATAACTGGGTATTTCTTAAGTAGGGTAGCTCTGATTGGCTACCCTACTACTAATATTATATCAGCTCATATACCGTGCCAGCTCATCTATGACTCGATTTCGTGGAATAACCATTCAATGTGTCACTCAGATCAGTGATATATTTCATATGAAAAATGCAAGTTGTCTTCCAAAATGGTGTTACTTCCCTTGGTGTTTGTCCTGTTTTGTCACATTACAAGCTGGAGTTAAAATGGATTTTTGGGGATTTAGCACCATTTGATTTACACAACATGCCTATCCCTTTAAAGGTACACATTGTGTTGTTTTTACTGTGATACAAACAATAATTAAGATGAAAAAAGAGAAATCTGGAGTGTGCATAGTGCACTTCCACTCAGGCAGTGCTGCCTGAAGGCTCGAAAGTCACACACATTCAACAGTGGTTTCTGCCCTTGCCTTTTACACACTGAGATGTCTCCGAATTCTCTGAAATTTTTCATGGTGTTATGGACTGGAGATTTTCTTCTTCACTCGTCGAGCGTGTTCTGGGTTAGGTCCATTTTTCTAGGATTTCTTGGCTAAGTAATTACAGCCGGCTAGCCACTTCTCTGCTGCACTACTTTTTGCTTTCATGGACAATTTAGAGTAGCCAGTTAACCCAAGTGCATGTCTTTGGACTGTGGAGGAAACTGGAGCACCCGGAGGAAACTTACGCAGACATGGGGAGAACATGCAAACTCCACACAGAAAGGCCCCTTGTCAGCCATGAGGTTTGAAGCCAGAACCTTCGTGCTGTGACGTGATGGTGCTAACCACATCACCACCATGCCACCCACTGTAGATTTTGACAGGCTTAATTCTCTTAAATCTTGCATTGAGAAATGTCCTTTTTCAGTTGACTAACAATTCTGTCATGAATTTTCATACAAAGTAGTGAGCCATGACTCATCCTTTCTTGCAAAGACTGAGCCTTTGGTGCATGCTTCTTTTATACCCAATCAAGTTACCATTTAACCTGCTTTTTGTCAAATCTTCCAAAATGGTGTTACTTCCCTTGGTGTTTGTCCTGTTTTGTCACATTACAAGGTGGAGTTAAAATGGATTTTTGGGGATTTAGCACCATTTGATTTACACAACATGCCTATCACTTTAAAGGTACAAATTGTGTTGTTTTTACTGTGACACAAACAATAATTAAGATGAAAAAAGAGAAATCTGGAGTGTGCATAGGTATTCCCCCCCCCCCCAAAAAAAAAAAAGTCAATACTTTATAGAGCCACCTTTTGCTGCAATTACAGCTGCAAGTCTCTTGGGGTATGTCTCTATTAGCTTAGCACATCTAGCCACTGGGACTTTTGCCCATTCCTCAAGGCAAAACTGCCCCAACTCCTTCAAGTTAGATGGGTTGTGTTGGTGTACAGCAATCTTCAAGTTATGCCACAGATTCTCAATTGGATTGAGCTCTGGGCTTTGACTAGGCCATTCTAAGACATTGAAATGTTTCCCTTTAAACCACTCCAGTGTAGCTTTAGCAGTCTGTTTTGGGTCATTGTCCTGCTGGAATGTGAACCTTCATCCCAGTCTCAAACCTCTGGCTGACTCACAGGTTTTCTTCCAGAATTGCCCTGTATTTAGTGCCATCCATCTTTCCTTCAGTCCTGAACAGCTTTCCTGTCCCTGCAGATGAAAAATATCCCCACAGCATGATGCTGCCACCACCATGCTTCACTGTAGGAATGGAGTTCTCAGGGTGTTGGGTTTGCGCCACACATGGCATTTCCCATGATGTCCAAAAAGTTAAATTTTAGTCTCATTTGACCAGAGAATCTTCTTCCATGTGTTTGGCGAGTCTGCCACATGCTGTTGGGCAAACTCCAAATGTGTTTTCTTAAGCAATGACTTTTTTCTGGCCACTCTTCCATAAAGCCCCACTCTGTGGAGTGTACAGCTTAAAGTGGTCCTGTGGACAGATACTCCCATCTCTGCTATGGATCTTTTCAGCTCCTTCAGTGTTATCGTTGGTGTCTTTGTTGCATCTCTGATTAATGCCCTTCTTGCCTGGTCTGTCAGTTTTGATGGGCGACCTTCTCTTGTCAGGTTTGCAGTGGTGCCATATTCTTTCCATTTTGCTCTAATGGATTTAATGGTGCTCTGTGGCATATTCAAAGTTTGGGATATTTTTTATAGCGGCGCTCCAGCGGAGCACCATACCTAAGAAAAAATGGTAAACCCATTGAGTCGATTTTTTTTGTGGTTTGTCCGTGTACGTCAGGGGTGTGAAACTCAATTGCACCAGGGGCCAAAATTCAAAGCACACTTTAGGTCGCGGGCCAAACAGGATAAACATTTATTGAACGCATTAAAAATAAGTATGTTCTGAGCAGACAGGAATATTATTTCACAATAAAATTAAACTTTATTCAACTTAAATACTTTGCTCTCGATATATATCTCTTGTCAAAATTATAAAAGTTACAACTATGAAAATGCTGCAAAAACATGGAAAAATTAAATCAAAATCGTGCATTTCCACTATTAAAAAAATTAAATCAGAATTTCCATTTCCCTCAAAATCACCATTTTAGAAAAATAAACTTCAAATATCTTTAAATATTTCTGCTCTCCATAAAAATGTTAAACAATACAAAATCAAAACATGAGCATGGTCCAAAAGCCCTGAAAAATAAATAAAATGTGTGCTTTACATTCACTTTTCAGTTTTAACATTCAGTTGTCTTTGCTCTTATGCTGTTTTGTCAGAGCTGGATACTTGGCATCTCTTCTTGCTAACAATTTCGTTCAGGTTTGGTGTAAGGCTCTGTATTGTGGAGATTCTCAACATGGACTGTAGGTGTTCATCAGTGAGATGACTTCGGTGTGCCGATTTGTTAATTTTCATCACTGAGAACAACTTCTCACAGAGATATGTGCTGCCAAACATGCACAGGGTTCGAGCCACATGTAGACGGAGCTGAGGTATTGTTTCAGGAATGGAACGAATAAACTGTACAGGCCCTGCAGTCTCGTATTTAGCCTTTAGTGTCCCATTACACTGCAGCTCTATCAGCTCCATCTGAATCTGTGCAGGTGCAGTTGCCACGTCGACAGCAAATGGGTTGCGAAGTAGCTCGAAGTTGCTTTTTTGTGCTTCGAAGTCTCGAAAGCGCCGCGAGAACGCAGTGCGCTCAGCTTATCAGCAAAGTGCGCATTAGGGAATATCGACGCACCAACTTGGTTCGACAACAGCACTTGGCAACAGGGAAAATGAGGCAAGTTGCACTGCTGCATCTGTGTCTCCCATAAGAGCAGCTTCACTTGAAATGCCTTCACAGCATCATACATGTCCATGATAATGCGATCACGTCCCTGGCGCATTAGGTTCAAGTCGTTGAGATGGCCCGTTATGTCAGCTAGAAACGCCAACTCGCATTTCCATTTCTCGTCCCGCAACACTGTGCAGTCTTTCCCCTTACTGTCCATGAACTGACAAAGGTCCTCTGTATGATAAGGAATGTCGGTAAACGCTGAATCAATTTCTGGCAGGAAAGACTGAAACTGCCGGTGGTTCAAACCTTTAGCTCGAATGAAGTTCACGGTTTGTGTTACAGTGCTCATCACTTCTTCCATTTTTAACACTTTAAGTGTTAAAAATGGAAGAAGTGATGAGCACTGTAACACAAACCGTGAACTTCATTCGAGCTAAAGGTTTGAACCACCGGCAGTTTCAGTCTTTCCTGCCAGAAATTGATTCAGCGTTTACCGACATTCCTTATCATACAGAGGTGCGCTGGCTGAGTCGAGGAAAAATTCTCCAAAGAGTTTTCGATCTACACAAGGACATTTGTCAGTTCATGGACAGTAAGGGGAAAGACTGCACAGTGTTGCGGGACGAGAAATGAAACTTCCCCGGGACAAACTTGTTGGACTTACAACCGATGGAGCATCTGCAATGTGCGGTGAAAAAAGTGGGCTCATGGGAAGGATGCGAGTAAAGATGCAGGAGAACTGCACTGGTGAGTTGACAGCATATCACTGCCTCATACACCAAGAAACGCTGTGTTCTTTACAACAATGTCAGTAAACATATACTCAGCCTCCCATCTGTTTTGAAAGGCTCTATTTTCTGAATCAACTTTTCTTTTCGCCATTGTCAAAGGCTAGCTTTACAGACAGTAACCATAGAGACAGTAACAGACGCTTGACTTGAATAACGCGGGAATGTTGGTGCGCTGCATTATGGGACATGCAGTTTGTGTGTTATCAGCGCATCATATCACCGGGCCATTAATAACGATAATGTAAAATGGTCTCGCGGGCCGGATATAATTGTTTGGTGGGCCTTAAAACCTCCTGACTCCCAGCAGTTCAAATTTGTTCTCTCTGGAGGACATTTGTAAACCTGAATATCTCCCACCCCTTACATAGTACTGAGCTAACTCCTACTGTGCCTTAAAGAGGACATTTAGAAGTTTTAAATGATACCTCATTTGTAGGGGTGGGGTTTTGGGAACTTCCTTTTCCTCTGCAAAGAAAATGGCTTCCCTCACCACAAAGGCATTTTATGGTCAAAGGAAAAGTGCGTGCATAATACTTTAAACTTAACAAATGTTGTCTTCAAATATTGGTGTTATGTTTTACATGAACCTCTTAAGAACACATTAAATCAATTTATGAGTTAATGTAACATGTTTTACCACAATATTTTCCCTTTTTAAGAAATGTCCTCCGTAGTGGACATTTGTAGTTGCTTTTTCTATTTTGTTCTGTATTTTTTGCAAATCAGAAGGCAGGGAGTCACTATCAGAGGCAGAGAAGATTTTACTGCAAATTGTTGAGGGAAACTCAGATATTGAGTTGTCTGATGAGGAAGAGCAAGGTGGGGTGTTTGAAGGTGAAGCAGAGGATTCAGACAGCTCTGAGGATGAAGGTGAAGCAGGGCAAGTACAGGCAGAGGAGCAAGAAGATGCCGGATGCTCCTCATCTTCGTCCAGCCGTCGTCCACTATGGAGCAAGACTACAATGTACACATTGACTTTATATTTTCATACAAATACATTACAATTTACAGAAAACATTTTTCATTTGGGCGGCACGGTGGTGTAGTGGTTAGCGCTGTCGCCTCACAGCAAGAAGGTCCGGGTTCGAGCCCCGTGGCCGGCGAGGGCCTTTCTGTGTGGAGTTTGCATGTTCTCCCCGTGTCCGCGTGGGTTTCCTCCGGGTGCTCCGGTTTCCCCCACAGTCCAAAGACATGCAGGTTAGGTTAACTGGTGACTCTAAATTGACCGTAGGTGTGAGTGTGAATGGTTCCATTTACGGGTCGCTGCCCAGTTTGCCAGTATGTACCAAGCAAACCATACCTGACTGGATTGAAGGTGTTTGTCTTGGAAACACCAAATGGTCTGATCCTAGACTTTATGGTCTACCAAGGCAAAACCACCTTTAGAGAGTCACAGAAGGACAGGGCATTGGAGAACAAGCTGTCCTTCACTTGGCAGAATCTGTTCCCCAAGGAACGCACCTCTTCTTTGACAGGTTCTTTACAAGCGTGAACCTCCTGGAAATCCTGAATGCAAAAGGGTTGACCGGTACTGGAACTCTCATGAACAACAGAGTTCCAAATGATTGCAACATCATAGGGGACAGGCCCTTCACAAAGAAAGGAAGAGGGGCATCGGAGATGGTGGTCAGACGAAGTCCTCCTGAAGTCGCCGTCTTAAAGTGGATGGATAACAAGCCAATGGCCATGGCATCAACTGCCTTTGGCATCGAGCCGGAGGACACACACAGGAGATGGTCTAAGAAAGGCAAAAGGTTTGTCCAGGTGTCAAGGCCGCAGGCATTTGTTGAATACAACACTAATATGGGTAGCGTGGACTTGGCTGACAGGATGCTAAGCTTCTACAGGATGGCCACTCGCAGTCGGAAATGGACGGTGCGTGCAATTTTCCACTTTTTTGATCTGGCAGTCACCAATGCATGGCTTCAGTACAAAACTGATTGCCAGATTCTGGGAAAGAAAGCACTGAAGTTTCTTGAATTCAAAATGTTCCTTGGTGAGCAGTTGATTACTCGGGCCCAAGCAGGAGTTGCAAGTGACAGTGAGGATAACTACACTCCCCCACGTCAAAAGTCGAAACCACAGCCAAATGCAGCTCTGAGATACTATGGGGCCATCCATCTCCCGGAGATGGTAGATGAAACACATGCATCAAGGTGTCGCAGATCTGGTTGCAAAAGTAAAACCTATGTGATGTGCACCAAGTGCAAGGTATTCCTTTGTGTCTCAAAGAAGGGGAATTGCTTTTTGAAATATACCCCATGAATCAATCAGAAATACATCAAAGATTACAATATAAACAAAAAAACCTGATGTTCGATGTCTCACTCACTATAGAAGTGTGACTCATTTGTAAGTGGAATTGTTTGTATTTTCATTTACAGATTGTGATTATCATACTATTTCACATGTATGACGTTCCGATGTCCACTGTAGAGAACATGTTATATCTTAAAAATAAAAACTTTTTTTTCATAAAAATCTTGTCAATGTCCTCATTCCCTTTCAAACAATTGGGGAAGTTAAAAAAATAGAGATTTAAAAACTTTTTTCCCCCTGGTAGTCAGGAGGTTAAATAGCCCGCGGGCCTTGAGTTTGACACATGGGGTGTACGTGTACCACCACTCATACACACCACCTAGTGGTCAGTGTTAGTAATTACCAGTCATACACACTGCCTACTGGTCAGTGTTAGTAATTACCAGTCATACACACCGCCTAGTGGTCAGTGTTAGTAATTACCAGTCATACACACCGCCTAGTGGCCAGTGCTTGCCATTAAAGAAATAAAACAAAAGAGGCTGGCTATGATATAAAAAAATTCTACAACCCAGAAACAGATGGGAGCTCCGCTTTTAGGCAGTGCCTAAATCTATATATTAACCCAACCCTGATCTTATACTTCTCCACAACTTTGTCTCTGACCTGTTTGGAGGCTCCTTGGTTTTCATGTTGCTTGCTTAGTAGTGTAGCAGAGTCAGGGTCCTTCCAGAACAGGTTGATTTATACAGACATCATGTGACGGATCATGTGACACTTGGATTGCACACAGGTGGATCTTAACTAATTATGTGACTTACAACCCCGATTCCAAAAAAGTTGGGACAAAGTACAAATCGTAAATAAAAACGGAATGCAATAATTTACAAATCTCAAAAACTGATATTGTATTCACAATAGACCATAGACAACATATCAAATGTCGAAAGTGAGACATTTTGAAATCTCATGCCAAATATTGGCTCATTTGAAATTTCATGACAGCAACACATCTCAAAAAAGTTGGGACAGGGGCAATAAGAGGCTGGAAAAGTTAAAGGTACAAAAAAGGAACAGCTGGAGGACCAAATTGCAACTCATTAGGTCAATTGGCAATAGGTCATTAACATGACTGGGTATAAAAAGAGCATCTTGGAGTGCCAGCGGCTCTCAGAAGTAAAGATGGGAAGAGGATCACCAATCTCCCTAATTCTGCGCCCACAAATAGTGGAGCAATATCAGAAAGGAGTTCGACAGTGTAAAATTGCAAAGAGTTTGAACATATCATCATCTACAGTGCATAATATCATCAAAAGATTCAGAGAATCTGGAAGAATCTCTGTGTGTAAGGGTCAAGGCCAGAAAACCATACTGGGTGCCCGTGATCTTCGGGCCCTTAGACGGCACTGCATCACATACAGGCATGCTTCTGTATTGGAAATCACAAAATGGGCTCAGGAATATTTCCAGAGAACATTATCTGTGAACACAATTCACCGTGCCGTCCGCCGTTGCCAGCTAAAACTCTATAGTTCAAAGAAGAAGCCGTATCTAAACATGATCCAGAAGCGCAGACGTCTTCTCTGGGCCAAGGCTCATTTAAAATGGACTGTGGGAAAGTGGATAACTGTTCTGTGGTCAGACGAATCAAAATTTGAAGCTCTTTATGGAAATCAGGGACGCCGTGTCATTTGGACTAAAGAGGAGAAGGACGACCCAAGTTGTTATCAGCACTCAGTTCAGAAGCCTGCATCTCTGATGGTATGGGGTTGCATTAGTGCGTGTGGCATGGGCAGCTTACACATCTGGAAAGACACCATCAATGCTGAAAGGTATATCCAGGTTCTAGAGCAACATATGCTCCCATCCAGACGACGTCTCTTTCAGGGAAGACCTTGCATTTTCCAACATGACAATGCCAAACCACATACTGCATCAATTACAGCATCATGGCTGCGTAGAAGAAGGGTCCGGGTACTGAACTGGCCAGCCTGCAGTCCAGATCTTTCACTCATAGAAAACATTTGGCGCATCATAAAACGGAAGATACGACAAAAAAGACCTAAGACAGTTGAACAACTAGAATCCTACATTAGACGAGAATGGGTTAACATTCCTATCCCTAAACTTGAGCAACTTGTCTCCTCAGTCCCCAGACGTTTACAGACTGTTGTAAAGAGAAAAGGGGATGTCTCACAGTGGTAAACATGGCCTTGTCCCAACTTTTTTGAGATGTGTTGTTGTCATGAAATTTAAAATCACCTATTTTTTCTCTTTAAATGATACATTTTCTCAGTTTAAACATTTGATATGTCATCTATGTTCTATTCTGAATAAAATATGGAATTTTGAAACTTCCACATCGTTGCATTCCGTTTTTATTGACAATTTGTACTTTGTCCCAACTTTTTTGGAATCGGGGTTGTATAAAGTGAATTGGTTGGACCAGCTCTTACTTAGGGGTTTCATACGAAAGGGGGTGAATACTTATGCACACTCCAGATTTCTGTTTTTTTTTCCATCTTAATTATTGTTTGTGTCACAATAAAACAATTTTCACCTTTAAAGTTGTAGGCATGTTGTGTAAATCAAATGGTGCTAACCCTCCAAAAATCCATTTTAATTCCAGCTTGAAATGCAACAAAACAGGACAAACACCAAGGGGGATGAATACTTTTGCAAGACACTGTAAATATCTTATGAACTTTTCAGTCTTATTTTGCCTCTGTCCCAACTTTTGTGTGTGTGTTACAGGCGTCAAATTCTACCTTCATTTCGATTTATAAAATAAAGTTAAATTCGTTAGTAAAACTACTGAAAATCTTTTCTTGGTACTTTTGTCAGGTATATAAATTTTTACATGAATTAACAAATCACAGGTTTTTGTTTTTATTGCATTTTGGAAAATATCCCAACTTTTCTGGAAATGGGGTTTATGATTTATGAACTTGCTTCTTGTTTTAATGTAGCATCTTTCATGCAGTGATTTCTCACTTGTGATATTACAACACACACAGAAATTGACTCTTTTTAAGAAATGTTTAAGGTTACTGCAACAACCCTGCTGGTCTGTAAAGGACATCGCAGTGTCACTGAAGAGTGTTTGAGTTCCGTAACCACACCAGAGACGCGTCTGTTACAGCTCAGCTGCAGGTATGTACTCTCTCTCTGCTCCAAGAATTGGACACATCTCACACTCTTGATTTATTGTTTTAATAATGTCACAAATGTTTAGTCAAATTGTAGATTGGTGCAAAATTCTCCTGTCTTAGACTTTATTCCATTTTGTTAACTTTGTCTCCTGAAAGTACTGCTTCTGTTACTATAACAACTACTAGTCCTCCTTGCTATTAATAACCAAAATAATGATGTTTCAATTATACACTGAGTTGTTAGTTTATAAATTAAACCAATATAGCAACTTAGGATATTTTTTCAAATCTTCTTGAAATTGAATCTATTGCACACTGTAATGCCATTCTTATTTCCAAATGACTACAATAATACATATATATAAAATGTGTGTGTGTAATATATTACATACAAGTATTGATTTACAACAGATTAAAGAAAAAACACACCCCCACCACCAAACGCACAAGATGCCAACTATAAATGAGTCATAAAGTGACACACTTCTGTGTGAAGGATTAGTCATATAAAGATTGTGGTAGACCATTTTATTGTATATAATCATCTCCAGGAAGTGACCCTTAGCAAAAAGAAGTTTATTCAAGTGTACTATGAGTATACTTAGTTTTTACTAAAACTGATGAAGTATACTTGAAGTTGACTTTTTTAAACTATATTTTATATACTTAAGAATAGTATAGTGAAGTATACTTGGCTTATACTTAAAAGTATAAACAAAAGTCTAAGACTAAGTACATTAATACTAAGACTTACACTTATACTTTAATACTAAAACTTGTACTTTAGTATACTTTTTAAGTTTTTCTGCCACAAAGTACTAATACTTAGTATATCTTGCTCCAAGTGCATAATAAGGTCAAGTCATTGACTCATGCTTAACATTTAATTTATATATTAATATAATATAATGCTGGAGTTTAAAACTTTACAGTATATAGCATGTGTGCTCAATTGCATTATCTTTATGTACCTTAAAATCATACACAAAAACAGAAAAACTTTTGACTTGACTTTATTGATCAATTTCTCCAGTAAGGAAGGACTTGGTTTCATAGGTCTTTGTTTTTGAAATGTTTGAAAATATATCAAACTTGTTTTCAACATTCTGTCTTGTGATTTTGTAAATGCATCACACTTGTGTACATACAGTATTAGTAAACTTTAAGAATACTTTAAGGAGTATATTTCTAGTATATAAATAGTAAGCTACAAGTAATATGCCAAGCAAACTTAAAGTATAACAAGTAAACTCGTGAAATAACCAACGTTTATAACAGTATACTTAATGTATACAATAATAAACTAACAATAGGGAGTCGAAGTATATAACTAGGGTGTGTCGTGGCTCAGTTGACTAAGGCACCATGCCATAACTCTGGGGACCCGGGTTTGATTCCAACCTGAGGTCATTTCCCGATCCCTCCCCATCTCTCTCCAACTCATTTCCTGTCTCCACACTGTCCTATCCAATAAAGGTGAAAAAAGCCCAAAAAATATCTTTAAAAAGAAGTATATAACTAGTACAATGGCAGTATATCGATAAGTGTACTTGTGGTATACTTTAAGCATACGAGAGGGAAATTCTGAATTTTATGTAAATATCTCTATAGATAATTTATATAATAAGTGGCAAAGTGTGTTTGTTTGTGTAACCCCTATTTAGTGTCTTCCCTATACTGAAGTCACACTCGTAGACTAACAGGATCCTGGGTTTCCAGTGGTTTATGGGGAATTTACTGGTCTTCCTGTCTACCATTTACAATTGGGGAACTCACCATTAAACCTAGAACAGTAGGCCTATGTATTAAATAAAAAACTTGCGCAGTGCCTCCACTGAGGAAATACTGTACCAGTAACCCTGACATACACTATGTAAATCTTCAGAAATTAGATATAACAAAAGTAAAGGCAACACCACTCTTTCAAGGAAATATAACAAATAGGTGACATTTATTTTACTTTGCGCCCACCTGAAATTAAATTTAAGAATGATTGAACTGAAATTAGTGTATGGGTGTGTAAAATGTATGCGAATGTATGCCAATATGAAATAAAATAAACTCTTATGTCATTCTGTCACCTTTGACACCCTCATGAACATAAAAGATACCCCTAGCCACCTCTGTAACCCTTATGAGAGGAATGACTATTCAAAAAAAGAAAAGAATAGCCTACACTTTACAATATAGGTCAGTTAGTGAAAGTACAATACAGTGTCCATCAAAATCTACTCTATGCCTATAGGCATAAAATCTCCAAAATACCATGCGGTTTAATCAGTCAATGAACAGCAAGCTTGCAAACAAAACGTTGGGGCCCATTATGTTGGTGCACATGACGGGAAAAAAATACAGTGGGGCAAAAAAGTATTTAGTCAGCCACCAATTGTGCAAGTTCTCCCACTTAAAAAGATGAGAGAGGCCTGTAATTTTCATCATAGGTACACTTCAGCTATGAGAGACAGAATGGGGAGAAAGAATCCAGGAAATCACATTGTAGGATTTTTAATGAATTAATTGGTAAATTCCTCTGTAAAATAAGTATTTGGTCACCTACAAACAAGCAAGATTTCTGGCTCTCATAGACCTGTAACTACTTCTTTAAGAGGCTCCTCTGTCCTCCACTAGTTACCTGTATTAATGGCACCTGTTTGAACTCGTTATCAGTATAAAAGACACCTGTCCACAAGCTCAAACAGTCACACTCCAAACTCCACTATGGCCAAGACCAAAGAGCTGTCAAAGGACACCAGAAACAAAATTGTAGGCCTGCACCAGGCTGGGAAGACTGAATCTGCAATAGGTAAGCAGCTTGGTGTGAAGAAATCAACTGTGGGAGCAATTATTAGAAAATGGAAGACATACAAGACCACTGATAATCTCCCTCGATCTGGGGCTCCACGCAAGATCTCACCCCGTGGGGTCAAAATGATCACAAGAACGGTGAGCAAAAATCCCAGAACCACATGGGGGGGCCTAGTGAATGACCTGCAGAGAGCTGGGACCAAAGTAATAAAGGCTACCATCAGTAACACACTACGCCGCCAGGGACTCAAATCCTGCAGTGCCAGACGTGTCCCCCTGCTTAAGCCAGTACATGTCCAGGCCTGTCTGAAGTTTGCTAGAGAGCATTTGGATGATCCAGAAGAGGATTGGGAGAATGTCATATGGTCAGATGAAACCAAAATAGAACTTTTTGGTAAAAACTCAACTTGTCGTGTTTGGAGGAGAAAGAATGCTGAGTTGCATCCAAAGAACACCATACCTACTGTGAAGCATGGGGGTGGAAACATCATGCTTTGGGGCTGTTTTTCTGCAAAGGGACCAGGACGACTGATCCGTGTAAAGGAAAGAATGAATGGGGCCATGTATCGTGAGATTTTGAGTGAAAACCTCCTTCCATCAGCAAGGGCATTGAAGATGAAACGTGGCTGGGTCTTTCAGCATGACAATAATCCCAAACACACTGCCCGGGCAACGAAGGAGTGGCTTCGTAAGAAGCATTTCAAGGTCCTGGAGTAGCCTAGCCAGTCTCCAGATCTCAACCCCATAGAAAATCTTTGGAGGGAGTTGAAAGTCCGTGTTGCCCAGCGACAGCCCCAAAACATCACTGCTCTAGAGGAGATCTGCATGGAGGAATGGGCCAAAATACCAGCAACAGTGTGTGAAAACCTTGTGAAGACTTACAGAAAACGTTTGACCTCTGTCATTGCCAACAAAGGGTATATAACAAAGTACTGAGATGAACTTTTGTTATTGACCAAATACTTATTTTCCACCATAATTTGCAAATAAATTCTTTAAAAATCAGACAATGTGATTTTCTGGATTTTTTTTTCTCATTTTGTCTCTCATAGTTGAGGTATACCTATGATGAAAATTACAGGCCTCTCTCATCTTTTTAAGTGGGAGAACTTGCACAATTGGTGACTGACTAAATACTTTTTTGCCCCACTGTATAGATATATAATCCACAATGCAACATCCAATGCCGAATGAAATCTGACATAAGGAAACTGATGTTCACTCACACCGTCACAGTGGTTGAGGGGTGAAAACGCAGTTGAGCCAGTTACTCACGAACAGTTCAGAATGCGTAGCGAGCAGCCGATGGCTGAGGAGGCTTTCTCCGTGTAGCAGTAGGCGGTCCAGTTGACAAAGAGTCTTTACCGAGCGAGCCTTTCTTCCAAAGTGACTTCGCTAGCTTGACCAACAGTTTGTGCACTCAGTTCGATATGTTATTGCAATAAAGAGAGTGCTGAGCTTAACTCAGCTGACCTTTAGGCTACTATTATACTTCCGAACTTGGTAATATGCAGCTAGGAAAAGAAACGCCAAAATCATGAGCTGTCTAACACATTTCAAACAAACGTAAACACACTCAGGACCTTATCACTGCATATAATTAGTCATGTTTGGGCTAGTAGCTTATTAGCTATACTCTCTTTTAAATGTCAAATAAATCTCAATTCAAAGCTTTTGCTCCTTCAGCTCTCGGCCCTGCATCCAACCACTTCGTAGCCCAAACGCATTCTGGCGTCTTGCATCTGCGTATTCAGTAGCTGCAGATTCTCCATCCCCTGTCCCAAATTCTAATTGGCCCAATTCATACCTTTACCGGTACTTCTAAACTTACACAGGATTGGTTACACCATAAACATTTTAGCGCGAAACATACATAATGTCCAAATGAAAAACATTGTGTTATGGTACTTGCAGTCACCATCAATAATGAAATGTAATAAACTATATTATCATCTTACATTTGTAAAGACCTTAATGAAACACGAGGCTACTATTTTAGTAGGATCTTACACACTCCCCCCACCAAATTACAGCATGCCCCCATGCTGTTCAAAAGGGTATCTCAAGCCAGTGTAGGTTCTCAAACACAAAGAAAATGAAAAGGAAAGAAAAAAATATTAAGAGGTATAGTCATTGAGTCATCACTATACAGTGAGTGCAGGGGAAAGGTTAGGCAACATGATGAAGTTAACATAAAATTTGAGGAGTGCACCACCATGCATGTAATCTATTAAAGTTATCTGGAAACTGAACTGTTTTGGCAGTAACTAAATGATCACTACAACTCTGAGGAATCAACACAGTTTCCCTAGTAGGCTCTCTTAAAGTGCCATAAGTAAATCTTTCAGCGGGTTTCCTCTCCCGTTGTGATCTTCTACCTATATATGGGGGATCAACACTTCCTACATTAAAGTCTTCTGTAGGCACACCCTCTGAAACACAGTTGTGATTTCCTATAGTTTCATTCAAAACCCCATCTGCCCCCTCCCCTTCGTCTTGAACAGTAGATTCACACTCATCACCCTCAGACTCAGCTGGGTAGGAGTCTATTCCCAACAAATCAGCAATAGGATGAAACTCTGTTAACATATCAGCAGTCAGTTCAGACTCTACTCCTGGCAAATCACCTGTAGTTTCTATAACTTCTGTCCCTGCTGTCTCTATGGCAGACTCATCATGTTCTAGAGGTACTGAGCCCTGCATACCCGGTCTAGTAGTCTCGGTCAGATTGAAATCTTCAGGATAATATCCAAATTCAGACTCTGAGTCCAAAGAATAACATTCTCTCTGAGGTACATCAGACAAAGGGTCAGAATTCTGTGCAGAATGTCCACTTCATTCTTTAGCCTTCCTACGTCTAATGGCTCTGGGAGAAGAAACAGGCTTTGGATCATTCTCAGCATTCAATCTAACTTCTTGTCCTAAGGGCAGAATGTGATTCCAATGCATCACTTTCACAGGTCCACTGCCATCTACTGGTTTTAGTTGATACATGGGAAGGTCAGACATTTGGCTCTCTATCATGTAAAGACTTGAACTCCAGCAATCAGCCAGCTTCTGTTTCCCTTTTAGCCCAAGGTTACGAATGAGAACTTTATCTCCAGGACTCAGGGAGTGGTAGCGCACTTTCTGATCATATCTTTCTTTATTTCCTTGATTTAACTTTGCAGCAGTGCTCTGAGTCAGTTGATACGCTGCTTGAAGTTCCTGTTTCATTCTTGACACATACTTGGTATGCGAAGCTGAAGATGTACCATTGGCAGATACACCAAAACAGACGTCCACCGGCAGTCTTGCTTCCCTTCCAAACATTAGGAAGCATGGCGAGAATCCGGTGGCTTCATTTGGAGTACAATTGTAGGCATGCACAAGGTGGGCTATGTGCTGACTTCATTTCTGCTTTTGACTCGGGTCAAGTGTCCCTAACATATTCAAAAGTGTCTGGTTAAACCTTTCCGGTTGCAGATCACCTTGAGGGTGATAGGGAGAGGTTCGGGACTTTCTGATGCCCAACATTGTCAACATCTTCACTAACTGGCTTTCAAAGTCCCTCCCTTGATCTGAATGTATGCATGCCGGGAGACCATAAGGGATGAAATACTTCTCCCACAGTGTTCTTGCTACAGTTATGGCTTTCTGATCTCGCATTGGAAACGCCTATGCATAACGAGCAAAATGGTCTGTTACCACTAACACATTGCACACATTACGACTATCGGGTTCAATAGATAGAAAGTCAATACACACAAGATCAAGTGGCCCTGAACTGTGCATATGAGATAACGGTGCAGCTCTCTGTGGCAGAGTCTTTCTCTTTATACATCGCTCGCATGTCCTGCAGTACGACTCCACATCAGCCTTCGTATGTAGCCAGAAAAATCTGTCACGTATTAAAGCATATGTCTTGTCAAAACCCAAATGCCTTGTTTGGTCATGCAGGGATTTCAACACAAAACTATGCAACTCTTTGGGCAACACAAGTTGCTTCCTAAGGCGTCCATCAGACAACCTCACTGTTCTATACAATAAATCATGATCAAGGCACAGCTTGTGGCATTCTCTTTTGAAAAGTCGGATGTCTGGATGGTCTAAATGTATTTCATTGGCTGATTGCTGCTGCTGTACAGCAAGCAATACTGGTTCCAGGAAAGGATCAGTATGCTGCGCTGCTCGCTGTTCACTTGAGCTGAACTTGGGTAACAGGTCTGTCATTACAGCCGTTGTTTGACAGTAGGCTTTGGGCAGAGCAGAGACATGAGCACCAATCTGCTGGATGACACAAGGATAGGAGAGATGGCTTACTCCATTCCCTGTCGACCCAGACTGGCAAAGTGCTCGTACTCCTAGGACTGGTATCTCATGCCATTCATCGGCAGCTGACAAACTTGGGTGTGGGTGTCTTGACAGAGAGTCTGCATCGATGTTATTCCGCCCCAGCCTATATTTGAGACTGAAGTTGTATGTAGACAAAGCTGATAACTATCTGTGGCCAGTTGTGTCGAGTTTTGCTGATGTCAAAATATAGGTCAAGGGATTGTTATCAGTTCTCACTTCGAACAAGGCCCCATACAAGTAGTCATGTAGTCTATCAACCATGGCCCACTTTAGAGCTAAAAACTCTAATTTGTGTGTGGGATAGTTTTTCTCTGATGGAGACAGGCTTCTGCTAATGAAGGCAACAGGTTGGAGTCCCTCATCATGTTCCTGATATAAAACACCTCTGAGTCCATCTGTACTTGCATCTACATGCAAGACATAGGGCTTCTGCGAGTCAGTAAACGCCAACACTGGTGCCTGCGTTAACTGGGTCTTCAGCTCTTTCACAGCATTCACTCCACTGGGAGCCAAAAGGTTCTGAGGGCTTAAAGAAGGTCTTACTGGTAATGGGCTCTCCAGTTTTCGCTTTCTTGGACCAGGAACCAGATGGATACCCTTGGAGCAGTTCATTAAGGGGGCGGCACAGTCTTGAAAAATCTCTTACAAAACGTCGATAGTAACCACAGATTCCCAAAAAGGATCTGAGCTCTGTCACAGTGTTAGGCCTAGGCCAGGACACAACGGCCTCTATCTTTGATGGGTCGGTGGCAATTCCATCTTGGGACACTATGTGTCCTACATAGGTGACAGAGGTTCTGTCGAACTGACATTTATCAAGTGACAACTTTTAAGCCTTCTTCTCTCAGTCGGTCAAGGACTTTTAACAACCTGTCTTCATGTTCCTCGATGGTTCTGCCAAAAACTATCAAATCATCCAGGTACACCAAGGACCTTACATTTGTCTTGAGCTAACGTTGCCATTTCTGGAAGGATTTTCACCAAATTTGGCAAGTAGGTCCAGGGATGACCCGGAATTTTGCAGATATAAACAAAATTCATGTATGGGCCCCAGGAAGGTCCCTGGGGGGCAGAACATCCACTCACCCACTCCCTCAATGCCCTTCATGTTACATTTATCAACACAAACTCTTGACAGATCTTCACTAAACTTGGCATGTACTGTAGGTACAGGAGATATCCACAATTTGGCAGAACTCAGAAATTCCATATTTGGACCCCAGGGGGTCCCTGGTGGGCCTCTGGGTGGTGGATATTTGGATTTTTGTTTGTCTTGGGTTAACATCACCATTTCTTGAAGTATCTTCACCAAATTTGACATGGAAGTCTGGAAGCAACCCAGAATTTTGCAAAACCCAGGCAACCTGCTAGTATATGTAAAGGAAAAAAAAATAAGCTCAAAAAGAATATAAAATAATATAATTTTCATTCATGGTCTCAGACACTGATTTAAGGCTAAAGGATTAACTTCCATGAAGTATTAATATGTAAATGAGTTGTTGACAGATCATCACAATTGCCAACAATTACGAAGTGAAAACAGGTTGTTAGGAAATATGCAATTTAATTTTACTGACAAAAATAGGTTATTTAGGGGTTACATATCTGTACACGCCCTTAGCCTAATACTTGGTTGATGCACCTTTGGTAGCAATTACAGCTTCAAGGCATCTTGGGAAAGAAGCTACGAGCTTGGCACACTTGTTTCTGGACATTTTTGCCCATTCCTCTTGGCATATCCTGGCAAGCTCCATCAGGTTGGATGGGGAGCATTGGTACACAGCCATTTTCAGCTCCTTCCACAGATGTTCAATTGGATTCAGGTCTGAGCTCTGGCTGGGCCACTCAAGGACATTCACAGACTTTCTCTGAAGCCACTCCTTTGTTCTCTTGGCTGTGTGCTTTGGGTCGTTCAAGTCAAGTCAAGTTTATTTGTATAGCACTTTTAACAATAAACATTGTCGCAAAGCAGCTTTACAGAATTTGAACGACTTAAAACATGAGCTAATTTTGTCCCTAATCTATCCCCAATGAGCAAGCCTGTGGCGACGGTGGCAAGGAAAAACTCCCTCAGACGACATGAGGAAGAAACCTCGAGAGGAACCAGACTCAAAAGGGAACCCATCCTCATTTGGGCAACAAGAGACAGCATGACTATAACATTAACAGTTTTAACATGAAGACAGTTTTGTTGATGTTATAAACTCTTCATTGATGGAAACTTGAGTGCAAAACTGCTTATGACAACTGCAGTCCTAAAGTTAGCAAGTCAACTGTAGTCCTCAGCCATAAAAGCATTACTGTAAGAGTCCAGAGCATCCTCCAGGTATAACCCTCAATCAACATGTCATGTTGGAAGGTAAACCTTCGTCCCAGTCTGAGGTCCAGAGTGCTCTGGAGCAGGTTTTCTTCAAGGATCTCAGTGTACTTAGCCTCATTCATCTTTCCCTCTATCAGGACTAGTCGCCCCATTCCCGCTGCTGAAAAACATCCCCACATCATGATGCTGCCACTGCCATGGTTCACTGTAGGGATGGCATTAGCCAGGTGATGAGCGGTGTCTGGTTTCCTCCAGATGTGACGCTTGGTATTCAGGCCAAAAAGTTCAATTTTGGTTTCATCAGACCAGAGAATCTTGTTTCTCATGGTTTGGGAGTCCTCTAGGTGCCTTTTGGCAAACTCCAAGCAGGCTGTCGTGTGCCTTTTACTAAGGAGTGGCTTCTGTCTGACCACTCTACCATAAAGGCCTGATTTGTGGAGTGTTGCCTGGATGGTTGATCTTCTGAAAGGTTCTCCCATCTCCACAAGGATATGCTGGAGCTCTGTCAGAGTGACCCTCAGGTTCCTGCTCACCTCCCTGGCCAAGGCCTGTCTTCCCCGACTGCTCAGTTTGGCCAGGCGGCCAGGTCTAGGATGATTCTTGGTGGTTCCAAACTTCTTCCATTTATGAATGATGGTGGCCACTGTGCTCTTTGGGACCTGTAAAGCTGCAGCAATTTTTCTGTACCCTTCTCCAGATCTATGCCTTGACATAATCCTGTTTCCGAGGCCTGTAGATAATTCCTTTGACCCCATGGCTCAGAGTTTGCTCTGACGTGCACTGTCAACTATAGGACCTTATATTGGCAGGTGTTGGCAATCCCCAATCATGTCCACTCAATTGAATTTACCACAGGTGGACTCCAATTAAGTTGTACGCATCTCAAGCAGTAGCAGTGTAAACAAAATGCACCTCAGTTCACTTTTGGGTGTCATATCAAAGGGTGTGCACACTTGTCTCATCTCATTATCTCATTATCTCTAGCCGCTTTATCCTTCTACAGGGTCGCAGGCAAGCTGGAGCCTATCCCAGCTGACTACGGGCGAAAGGCGGGGTACACCCTGGACAAGTCGCCAGGTCATCACAGGGCTGACACATAGACACAGACAACCATTCACACTCACATTCACACCTACGGTCAATTTAGAGTCACCAGTTAACCTAACCTGCATGTCTTTGGACTGTGGGGGAAACCGGAGCACCCGGAGGAAACCCACGCGGACACGGGGAGAACATGCAAACTCCACACAGAAAGGCCCTCGCCGGCCCCGGGGCTCGAACCCAGGACCTTCTTGCTGTGAGGCAACAGCGCTAACCACTACACCACCGTGCCGCCCGTGCACACTTGTGTACATATGATATTTTACATTTTGATTTTTAATAAATTAGCACAAATGTCTAAAAACCTGTTTTCACTTTGTCATCATGGGCTATTTTGTGTAGAATTTTGTGACAAAAAATGAACTCAATCTATTGTAGAATAAGTCTGAAACATAAAACGTGGAGAAGGTGAAAGGGGTGTGCAGACTTTCTGGCTTGACTGTATATAAAAATGCAGTTTTTAAAAATATTAGTTAAGACATATCTGTGAAGATACTCAGTCATCCAGGTACATAGTAATCTGTGGTTGGTAGAAGAGAGCAACTGGACTTGCTTGAAAAGTCTTGAAGACGTTTCGCCTCTCGTCCGAAAGGCATCCTCAGTTCTGTCTGTCTAATAGGGAGTATCAAGTATTTATCCTCTCATGGATCATCATAGAATCCGAATCAGAATCAGAGAGGCGAAACGTCTTCAAGACTTTTCAAGCAAGTCCAGTTGCTCTCTTCTACCAACCACAGATTACTATGTACCTGGATGACTGAGTATCTTCACAGATATGTTTCTACGCACTTTGGGATGAGTTCCCTTCGACTAGTGCAGGAGTATGAGAGGACTTCCAGAAAACTGGCAGACATCTTAGCCAGAGAGGATCGTTCATTTTTGTCAACCTGGAACGACCATCACTGAACAGAGGTGGGTGTCTATGACATCATCTATCAGCCACCTACAATGCAGCCATCAGCATTCTGATTCGGATTCTATTATGATCCATGAGAAGATAAATACTTGATACTCCCTATTAGACAGACAGAACTGAGGATGCCTTTCGGACGAGAGGCGAAACGTCTTCAAGACTTTTCAAGCAAGTCCAGTTGCTCTCTTCTACCAACCACAGATTAGTTAAGACTCGTACCAAAAATTAACATTATTTTATTCCCTACATTTCCGACTAACATTATTAATAGCAAGACTGGTTGACAGTGAGAGCATGGCTTAAATAATTAAAATGACAAATTTTGAGTACCACCACCACCATCTTTGTTTTAGTTTTTCTCTTTGAATGTCACAAGGTTGATTTTTTACAAAGGAAAAGTAGAACTGCATATAGCATAGTAATCCTATAGTAATAACTATTTTTAATCTATCCACATTCACCAATTGCACACACTGATTGATTGGCTACTCTACTACTAGGCTATCAGCTCATATACTGTGAGTAGAGAAAAACAAAATGGTGGAGCGCATCAAGTCAGATATGTCACTTTATCAAACATTTAAAAGAAACAAATAGTAAAAAGAATATAGTGTTACCCCCCCAAGTATCTCCTGTTCCACACTCCAGCCCAGTCGGTGGCAGTAATGCACCTTTAAGTTGGTTTGCTAACCACCAAAAAACCCTAAAGAATAATAATAAGAAAGTGGTTGAGCGTTTTGCTGAACCAACCGTGGATGAAATAAAAACTCGACTCGAAAACAAACCCCCCCCAAAAAATACAAAAAAAAAAGCAACAAAATATGGAATAAAAGTATTTGATGATAAGAATGTATCTTTTTTATTTTTCAAGAATTATTATGATAGCATTTTTTCACAAATTGCTCCTGTCATTTTGCCGGTTTGTTTACATTCTCAGTGGAAATGATTTTGTCAGACGTTTTGTATAAAGTTTTTATTTGTTGAATTTGTAAAAAATAAAAATGCTCTGTTTCTCAAAATCCAGTGAATGTGGATAGAATAAAACAGTTATTCCACTCAATCTCGTTGACTCGGTGCTACATGCTTCGTGGGTTATCAGCTCATGTATGACTCGATTTCATGGAATAACAGATAAATACATATCCGTTATTACATGAAGTCGAGTTGTACATGAGCTGATAGTCCATGCAGACACGGGGAGAACATGCAAACTCCACACAGAAAGGCCCCCTTCAGCCACTGGGCTCAAACCCAGAACCTTCTTGCCTTGAGGTGACAGTGCTAACCACTACACCATCGTGCCACCCAAATAAATAAATACCACCATTGTGGCAAGAAGGTCCTGGGTTCAAGCCCAGCGGCTGATGGGGGCCTTTATGTGCGGAGTTTGCATGTTCTCTCCGTGTCTGCGTGGGTTTCCTCCAGGTGCTCCAGTTTCCCCCACAGTCCAAAGACATGCAGGTTAGGTTAACTGGTGGCTCTAAATTGACCGTAGGTGTGAATGTGAGTGTGAATGGTTGTTTGTCTCTATGTGCCAGTCCTGTGATGACCTGGCGACTTGTCCAGGGTGTATCCCGCCTCTTGCTCATAGTCAGCTGGGATAGGCTCCAGCTCGCCTGCGACCCTGTACAGGATAAGCGGCTACAGATTATGTATGCATGTATGTATGTTTGATCATTGATATGGTGAAGCTTTTTTGCATTGCCGGAAGGAGTCGCAAGCATCAGGGCTTTGTAATAGTCAAAGGTAAAAGCTGTAACTTTAAGTCTTCAGCCCTGAGAGAAAAACATCAGATTTTCTCATTCTTTCTTGGAAATATGACAAGCTGCAAGATGACAGCTGTTTATAAAGTAATTGCAAAGTGATAACAGGAACTAACTCAGGATGTCCTGTTTTAGGAAATAACAGCTTCATCCTGTCAAAGTATATTACTGAGAAATATATTACACTCCTTACATATGAGTGTACGTACTTACACTCCTTACTTACTTTTCAAAATTATTTTTAGACTTAGACAACCTTTATTGTCATTCAGTATGCAACAAGTGTACACCGAACGAAATTTCGTTGCAATTTGGCTCAGCACAGAATTAAATATGAAGTGTATTAAATTAAATTGTGCAGCAGCAAAAATATTCCATCCATCCATTATCTGTAGCTGCTTATCCTGTCCTACAGGGTCGCAGGCAAGCTGGAGCCTATCCCAGCTGACTACGGGCGAAAGGCGGGGTACACCCTGGACAAGTCACCAGGTTATCACAGGGCTGACACATAGACACAGACAACCATTCACACTCACATTCACACCTACGGTCAATTTAGAGCCACCTATTAACCTAACCTGCATGTCTTTGGACTGTGGGGGAAACCGGAGCACCCGGAGGAAACCCACGCGGACACGGGGACAGCATGCAAACTCCACACAGAAAGGCCCCTGTTGGCCACTGGGCTCGAACCCAAGACACTCTTGCTGTGAGGCGACAGTGCTAACCATCAGGGTGTGCTAACGTACACCCTGATGAAATTGTCAGTTATTTAATCAAGGGTCAAAATTCTGGGAAAATTTTCACAAATGAAATTAAATCAGGGCAGCACGGTGGTGTAGTGGTTAGCGCTGTCGCCTCACAGCAAGAAGGTTCCGGGTTCGAGCCCCGTGGCCGGCGAGGGCCTTTCTGTGTGGAGTTTGCATGTTCTCCCCGTGTCCGCGTGGGTTTCCTCCGGGTGCTCCGGTTTCCCCCACAGTCCAAAGACATGCAGGTTAGGTTAACTGGTGACTCTAAATTGACCGTAGGTGTGAATGTGAGTGTGAATGGTTGTCTGTGTCTATGTGTCAGCCCTGTGATGACCTGGCGACTTGTCCAGGGTGTACCCCGCCTTTCGCCCGTAGTCAGCTGGGATAGGCTCCAGCTTGCCTGCGACCCTGTAGAACAGGATAAAGTGGCTACAGATAATGAGATGAGATGAGATAATTTCAGAAATCTCTTCTTCACATCTTCATACAAGTTGTATATTTGCTGCACAAATCTCACACCCACCCACCCTCTCTCTCTCTCTCTCTCTCTCTCTCTCTCTCTCTCTCTCTCTCACACACACACACACTTATATACTTTAATATATTGTCAAATAATTGCTGTCATATTGACGCTGACCATGTTGACTGAAATGAAACGATTTACGTACCTATACAAATTCGTCTAACTAAATGAATTTCAACAAGGTAATCTAATTCAGTGTAGTACATCATGAGTATCTGTTTCAGTCTGAACACTGTTATTGATAGTGTTGTTGCATTATCACCACCACCACCATCGCTACCCTACCGACTATTTTTTTTTATCAGATGTAATGCATTTAAGTCATATCTTTAATCATAAAACCAACCAAAATAATGAATTTATTGTGGCAACATCAGTTATCTTCCTCCAAGTGTCCGCAGCTGAGACTTCCTCAAACTAGATTTACTGTATATATAGACTTTCTGGTTAACACCTTACATATGATACCTACATCAGTAGTTTCCTGCTCGGCAAGGTGATACTTTCTATTCCAGTTTCAATTTTTCAATTATTTTTAATTTTCCTGTAATTCATCAGTGTTTTCTTGTCTCCATAACTCATTTGTTTAATGTGTACTATAATAACTCTGTTGGTGTAATATTACAGCATCAGAAAAAAGAGCTAAAGTGCTTGACGGTGTGGCAGTATCAGAGTCTGGAACTTCACAGCTCAGCTGAAGGTGTGGAATTTGTTTTTCATATTTGCCGCACAATTTGTTGATTTTTAAATAATGTAATTAAATTGTATTTTTAAAATTACATTTTAAATAGAATCCTTTGTAACGTGGTGATATGGTGTCTTTTTCAAATGTTGATTGAAATGAAATGTTCTCAAATACTGTATATGTTGAATGAACAGCTGGTATAAATGCACCAGCAGGATGAAATACCCTTTTTAAAGATAAACAGACATCAGTATAAGGTTTTATTCTCGGTATCCATACCACATTCTAAGAATCCCTGTTGTAAGAATAGCTATGGCCACTAACCCTGAATGTTTTCATTCTTAATATTTTAATGGTGTCACATTAACTGTTACTGCATTAACATTAAAAGAAAAGATGAAGTGAATAACATTATTCTGTTACAATTGCACTTGTCAAAGGGTGGGATATATTAGAGAGCAAGTCAGAGCGATTTTTACAAAGGCCTATTTGTGATGACTGGGTTAGAGCAGTGGTTAACACCTACCAACCGTGGTCCAAGTAAGGACAGCAGATGAACCAACAACAGGGCCATGGGCACGCAAGGCTCCCAACGTGCATATATTACTTTTTATTCTCGCCACATTCACTGGATATGAGCAATTGTGCACTCTGATTGGCTACTCTACTACTAGGCTATCAGCTCATGTATCATGAGTAGAGAAAAACAAAATGGCGGAGCGTGTTGCTGAACCAACCGAGGACGAAATAAAAATTCTACTTGAAAACAAAACCACAAAAAAGCAACAAAATATGGAATAAAAGTATTTGATGGTAAGAACATATCTTTATTTTGCAAAAGAGCAATTCCAGCGTTATGGACGTGACACTTGAACTCAAAATGGCAACAAATGACCCAGTGCATGTTTTATTGTCTCCCAGTATTTAAACAGGTGTTGCATATTTTAAGGCTGTACCATACTGGAGAAGTGATAGAACAAGAACAATTCCCATAGTACATCTAGGGCATGCCAGAAAACGCCAATAAAAGATGCGTTATGGACATGACAGAAAAAGTATCACTTTTCTTGGGTGACTGTACATTTTTATCAAACTCTGTGAAATTGTAAACCTAATGTCGAAATGGAGATATCCATTTGATAGAGGGGTCCAAGGTGAATATTAAAAAATCTTTGTTTAAAATATTTTGTATTTCATGCAGAGTTTCGGAAGGAAAAGTCAGCGTTATGGATGTGACGAAATTCCGTTATGGATGTGACGCGTCTGAAATAGACATGGCATATGTTTAGAAAATCAGCAATTTAACTACCATAACCCTTTGAAAAACTCTCTAAATATCAGCTAAAACTATCAAAGTTCTTAAATAATATTTAGGATGGCTATTGTTTTGCTGTTTTGTGGATTTTAGCATACATTTCTGTGGCTTGTGGCAATAATATAGAATTGTACATGATCAAAGTTGATTTTAGCTTGGGTTTTACATTATAAGAAAGAAAGACTGACAGTGACACATTAGGTTGGTTACAAATTGGTTCAACTTATTCACATCTGTAAAATACAGGCCTAGGTGATATCTCTGGGAGTGGTTTTGATGTATTACATGTTGCTTTATTTTTGCATGGTGAGGTTGACATTTACATGGAATTGTCCAAAAATTATTATAGCATTTTTCACAAATTGCTCCTGTCATTTCACCAGTTTGTTTACATTTTAAGTGGAAATGATTTTAGAATAGAATAGAATGCCTTAATTGGCACTATACACATGTACAATGAGATTAAAGCATCTCCAATAACAGTGCAAACAGCGTGTAGAGAGAGAGAGCGAGAGAGAGGAAAAAAAGGTTTGTTGGATGTTTTGTATAAAGTTTTTATTTATCGAATTTGCTAAAAATAAAAATGCTCTGTTTCTCGAAATCCAGTGAATGTGGATAGAATAAAACAGTTATTCCACTCAATCTTGTTGTACATGGCTTATAGCCGACTCGGTGCTGCGCACAGGGGCGATTCTAGCATCTGATCTTTGGGGGTGCTTAGCCCCCAGAGCTGACAGAGGCACCTGGCTTGAACGACAGTGTTTCCACGTTTATTCCGCGTTTATTTCCACGTTAGTTCTTCATCGGCGTGGAATCCAGTTAAAAAAACACACCATGTTGTAGCAAGCACTCGCGGGGACAGGCAACCCAATCAGAGGGGACGCAAGGAGGAGAGGTATTTTACTGGTCATAGAACTATCACGTAACAGGTGAATTCAAGAACACACACACGCCTACGCACACATTCATTGCGCAGTGCGCAAGGGCACTTATTTCTGAAAATTATGTCCAAAAGCAGTGTTTTTGAGGGTGCTGAGCTAGGGGGTGCTGAGCTCGTTTTTGGGGGTGCTTGAGCACCCCCAAAAATAGGCTAAACACGCCCCTGGCTGCGCACCTTGTCAGCTATCAGCTCATGTACGACTCAATTTCATGGAATAACTGTTAAATACCCCTCATCAAAAAATTTCTGTGCAAGGATTGGCCAAGGATGGCTCACATGACATAAAATAGTTCCACCATTGATTAAGCAATGTGATTAATCATCCAGTAGATGGCAGAAAAGTTCAACAGTAATAAAACATAGCCAATGTAGAAATATGATGACTCAATATCACAATCCACATTCACGTGTAACAGTAATCCTCTGGGATACACATGAGGGCATATAATTGTAATAAATTTGGAAATATATTCAAATGTATAAAGTGGGGTGGTACGGTGTTGTAGTGGTTAGCACTGTCACCTCACAGCAAGAAGGGTCCGGGGTTGAACCCCATGGCCGATGGGGGCCTTTCTTTGTGGAGTTTGCATGTTCTCCCTCTGGGTGCTTTGGTTTCCCCCACAGTCCAAAGACATGCAGGTTAGGCAAAATACCCAGCCACTTGGGTTGCACAAGACAGTGGATACTTGGTGCCAGTTCCAAGCCCAGATAGATTGGGGAAAGTTGTGTCAGGAAGGGCATCCAGTGTAAAACCTATGCCAAATCAAATATTCAAAACAGATCTGCTGTGGTGACCCCTAACAGGAGCAGCCAGAATAAAGTATCGCATGACAAAAAAAAAAGATATGGTGTGAGTTGGTCATGGTACGGTATATCTTGGATATACCATGAACTGATGTCACAATTTCAAGCTATACGGCTGACTCGAGTCACATGAGCATTTCTGTGTGTGTAGATCTATGCATCATGATTGTGATAGCATGGTACATTGCATATGCACAGGTCGAAGGTTGCTCAGATGTAAACAACAAACGTGGCCGCCTCCAATGAGTGTATGCTGAGATTCAATCTTAACACTTTTAGTTTAGAATTTTTTGATGAGGGATATAAATCAAATATACCATGCACTGAGAGGCACTGGTATTTATGAATTCTCTGCGGTGACTGGTCTAGTACTATGCTCAGAAAATAGTACTATGCCAGTCATCTCACAGAGTCCATGATTTCAACCGGAGCCTCTCAGTGCATGGTATATTTGATTACTGGAAAACATGAACAGTGTGGTATCTTTTCTACAATCCAGCCTTTTTTTCTTCTTCAGCTTGACTGCCATTGTTAATTGGCTTTCATTCTTTAGTCTCAGTCTTTTTTGTTAACGTGCTGGTTGTTGAATTACAAAATTCGTTGTGCATCTTTTGTCTCAGTACTCGATAACAGTATACGAGTCCACAACTCGTACATGTTATGGACAAAAAAAGAATTCAGTTTTCCTATTCTAACTTTTTTTTTTGGACTTCTACAGATTATCTAAAATCGTGACCATGCCATGGACAAAAGAGCTGAGATATTCTGTCTTGGTTGTCGACTGCATCACTCTGATCACCGGTCTTCCTGCCAACCTACTGGCTTTCTACATTTTCATCCGAAAAGTGAAACAGCGTGCTACACCTTTAGATGTGCTCTTGCTCAGCCTTAACATTTCTGACCTTCTCTTTCTCTTGTTCCTTCCATTGCGTATAAAAGAGGCAGCTGACATGAAATGGACCTTGAACTTCTTCCTTTGTCCATTGTCAGCATTCATCTACTTCAGCACCATCCACAACAGCACTTTGCTTTTAACAGCTATCAGTGTGGAGCGCTATCTGGGAGTAGCCTTCCCTATCAAATACAAACTCAAACGAAATCCTCGATATGCTGTGATCGCTAGTGTCATATTCTGGGCGCTTTCCATGGCGCATTGCAGCATTGTCTTCATTGTGGAATACCATAAAGACAGCAATACCACTGACAAGGGTCTGTCCAATAGGAGCACCTGCTACAAAGACTTTAGCAATGAGCAGTTGGAACTCCTTTTACCTGTCCGTTTTGAGTTGTTCATCGTCCTGTTCTGCATTCCTTTTCTCATCTGTTGCTTCTGCTACATCAACTTCATCATTATCCTCTGTCGCTTACCTAACATCAACCCTCAGAGACGCTCCAGGGCCACTGGGCTTGCTCTAGTCACCCTCCTGGCTTTCATCATCTGCTTTATACCATTCAACGTGTCCCATGTGGTGGGTTTTTTTGGATGGAAGAGTCCACCTTGGAGAATCTACACAGTACTACCCAGCACCTTCAATGCTTGCTTGGACCCCTTTGTCTTTTATTTTTCTTCATCAGCAGTTCGGGAGGCTCTCAACCTCATAATGCAACACTTCTTCAACTGGATACACCGTTCCTTCGGCCAGAAATTCAACTGTGTGAAGTTTGGCTGCGGTACTGCTTATGAGGAGAGATCACAGAATTCCAATGATACATCTCACTAGAATCTGGTACTGCAGATAGGCACATATTTTCATTAGTGCTCGCATGTGTTTATAGCCATATTGCAGAGAAATCCCACAGTTTTCAGAGGATCGGTTATTGACGGACAGTATAATTTAACACTGACTACACAGTACACATGTATAGCTAAGGGGGATTTCAAGTTTTAGAAGTTTTTTTTCTCAAGATTTTCTGACAGTTTACAGAAACATGTTGGTAGATGGTTAACACAATGGATATAAATGATATACCATTGTTTTTCACAGTAACTGCAGGATAACGATGTTCATAAAAGGTAACCATCATTATTCCTCCATATGTAACCACCCAAAATGTCAAACGAATGAGTCCCTTCATTTGTTAATCACATTTTGTTGGATATTATTTCCTCTGCCTATTACTTACTTACTTACTTGCTTACTTAAGGTGGCCTCAGCCGAGCTGCATGCCTCAAAGACCAGTCTCTGCGGTCGGACATGCAGGCGGCGAGCTCAGCATTGTTGGCCGCCCCAATGTCCCTCATGAGTGTATTGACCAGTGTAATTGCTGGACGACCAGGACGCCGCGATCCATGCGTGGACTCCCACAGAATGAGTTGACTTGCGGGGAGCTCGTTGTGCCTGAGGCAGTGACCCCCCCCCAGGCGAAGCCTACTCCAGGCCACCTTGTCGGAGATCCTTGGGAGGTCACCATAGAGCTATTTTCGTAGGGCTCTGCCTATTAATATTATTAATATGGAAAAATTGGGGCAGCAGCTTTGGCTGCATCCTGGGTTCAAACCTCACGTCCGACCGTGTGAAGTTTGCCTGTGTGGGTTTCCTCCAGGTTCTCCAGTTTCCTTGGACAGTCCACATATTAGGTCAACTGGCTACTCTAAAATTGTCTTCAATCAATTAACTGCCTTCTTGATATCAAACAGCCGTTTTGATAATTTTCAGTCAGGATTTCGTGCCAATCATAGCACTGAAACAGCGCTGATTAAAGTTATAAATGACATACGTCTTAATACTGATGCAGGCAGAACATCGGTCCTGGTATTACTGGACCTCAGTGCAGCTTTTGATACTGTTGATCACAACATACTGCTACATCGACTTGAACACTGGGTTGGATTGACTGGTAAAGTTATCAATTGGCTAAAATCATACTTAAAAGATAGAAGCTTCTTTGTTACCCTGGGAAATTGTTCCTCAACGTCAATGCCCTTGACCTGTGGTGTCCCCCAGGGGTCGATTCTTGGACCATTACTTTTCAACCTTTATATGCTCCCACTTGGGCAAATTATCAATAAAAATTCAATTTTGTATCACTGCTATGCAGATGATACCCAAATTTATTTTGCTCTATCACCAAATGACTATGCCCCCCTTGAATGTCTCTACCAGTGCATCGATCAAATCAATAGCTGGATGTCACAAAATTTTCTCCAGTTGAACACAGATAAAACAGAAGTAATTCTATTTGGAAAAAAAGATGAAAGACTCAGGATTACCACTATTCTTGACACAAAAGGGATTAAAACTAAAGAAATGGTTAAAAATCTTGGTGTTTTCATTGACAGCGAGCTAAACTTTGACAGTCACATGAAAGCAATCACTAAAACGGCATTTTATCACCTAAAAAACATTTCCAAACTAAGAGGACTTATGTCAAAAAATGATCTGGAAAAACTAATACATGCCTTCATCTCTAGTAGGGTTGATTACTGCAATGGCCTTTTCACAGGCTTGCCAAAAAAGACCATCAAACGACTTCAGCTGGTTCAAAATGCAGCGGCTAGGGTTCTCACACAAACAAAAAGAACAGAGCACATTACCCCAATTCTAAGGTCCCTTCACTGGCTTCCAGTAAGCTACAGAATTGACTTTAAAGTATTGCTGCTGGTGTACAAATCTCTAAATGGTACAGGGCCCAATTACCTCTCTGATATGTTGCAGCGGCCTAACCCAATCAGATCTACCAGATCGCAACAGAAAAATTTACTATTAAAACCAGTTGTTAAAACAAAGTGTGGTGAAGCAGCTTTTAGCTACTATGCAGTACATCTATGGAACCAACTGCCAGAGGACATTAAAAATGCTCCTGCTGTTGGCAGCTTTAAATCTAGGTTAAAGACCAAGCTGTTCTCAGAGGCTTTCTGTTAAATAATGAATATTTTTTACATTTTTTATAATCTTTACTTCCCCGTGTCCGCGTGGGTTTCCTCCGGGTGCTCCGTTTTCCCCCACAGTCCAAAGACATGCAGGTTAGGTTAACTGGTGACTCTAAATTGACCATAGGTGTGAATGTGAGTGTGAATGGTTGTCTGTGTCTATGTGTCAGCCCTGTGATGACCTGGCGACTTGTCCAGGGTGTACCCCGCCTTTCGCCCGTAGTCAGCTGGGATAGGCTCCAGCTTGCCTGCGACCCTGTAGAAGGATAAAGCGGCTAGAGATAATGAATGAATGAATAATCTTTACTTTCTCTGTATGTTTTAAATTTACTTTAATTTTATTCTATTTTATTCCGCTGGTTTCTTTTTCTTTTTCTCCTTTTTTCTTTTTGGCATTTTATTATTTTATTTCTACTATTGTTTAATTCTTATTATTTTCTTTTAATTCTTTTAATTAATTGTTTTAGATTAAAAATAAAATTATTTTATGTAATTTTATTTCTCTATTGTTTACTGTGTTTGTTTTTGCTTCTGTAAAGCACATTGAACTGCCATTGTGTATGAAATGTGCTATATAAATAAACTTGCCTTGCCTTGCCTTGCCTTAAAATGCATAGGTGTGAATGCGAGTGTGAATGGTTGTTTATCTCTGTGTTTGTCCTGCAGTGGATTGGTAACCTGCCCAGAGCATACCCCACCTTTTGCCTGAAGTCAGTTGGGATTGGCTCCAGCTTCCCCCACAACTCTGGCAGATAAACAGTATAAATAAATGAGCCCATCAATGACAGCGTAGCTTACTCCGGCCCCGTCTAGTCCAGAAGGAACGATCTAAAGTGGGCCACCTTGCACAATAAATGTTGCAAGCTATATACACTATAGACAAGTGTAACCCACCTAAGATTCACAGAGTGCTCATATGTATTGGACCAGTGTCTAGGTTTGTAGGCGGGGTTAAAAGAGTGAATGATGGACACAATAAGGAACTGGAGCCATAGGGTACTTTAACTTAAAATATGTTGGATTAAAAAATAAAAGTCTCTTAAAAACAAACAAACAAAAGATTAAACCAATTAAGAATTCTCTCACTAAGGCCAAGTTTACATTAGACCGTATCTGTCTTGTTTTCTTCACGGATGCACTGTCCGTTTACATTAAAACACCTGGAAACGCCGGGAAACGGGAATCCGCCAGGGTCCACGTATTCAATCCAGATCGTGTCTGGTCCGGTGCTGTGTAAACATTGAGATACGCGGATATGCTGTGCTGAGCTCTAGCTGGTGTCGTCATTGGACAACGTCACTGTGACATCCACCTTCCTGATTCGCTGGCGTTGGTCATGTGACGCGACTGCTGAAAAACGGCGCGGACTTCCGCCTTGTATCACCTTTCATTAAAGAGTATAAAAGTATGAAAATACTGCAAATACTGATGCAAATACTGCCCATTGTGTAGTTATGATTGTCTTTAGGCTTGCCATCCTTCCACTTGCAAGTGGTAAGTGACTTGCGCACAGCAGCTCAGTCCCGAATCACTGCTCGTGCACTACACTCGCGCGCTCTGTGAGCTGCGCAGGGCCGGAGTGCGCACCCTCCAGAGGGCACTCGCTGTTCAGGGCGGAGTGATTTGGAGCGCAGCCGCTGAGGAGGAAGCGATGAGCCGCACTGACACATTTCAACTTACGTGCCAAATTAGTCATGTGATTAGCGTATCCGTGTATTGGCGTTGCTGTGTGCACGCGAATCGTGTATTGGCGTTGCTGTGTGCACGCGAATCGTTTTTAAAAACGTTAATCTGATGATCCGCTGATATGGTCTAATGTAAACCCCACCTAAGCCAGCATTCTAGTGTTAATTAATATATGGATACCATACTGAGGGCATTCAATACCACAATAAATGCTCTAAGTGTTTCACAGTTTGAACAAGAACAGTTTATGAGTTTTAACACAATTCACTTACGATAGAAGAAAATGTCTCTTTGCATGCAATAAAGTATAGGTTTCCCGTGGTTCAATGCAGTTCAACTTTGTCCCTTTGTCCCTACTCCCTATATAGGGAATTACTATATAGAGGACTGTAATCTGAGCTCATTGGTAAAATGAAAAAAAAAGCTAAAATTCCTTAAATCCCCTCTCTCTTTGCGCAAGTGTAGTCTCGAAGTCAGTTTAGCAAGTTATCCACTACCACTTCTTTTATTACAGCTCGGTTCTAACTTTAACATTCACCCACTCATGTCGTTTTTTTTCTCTGCTCATGTCGGGTTTTTTGTCCCCTCTCCTACTGCCGTCAACTTCAACCTAGAAGGGGTGGGACTCAATGCACTTCCCCAATCAGAAGTCTGCATTGGCTGATACAACCAATAAGAACTATGTTTTAGTGAAAATACTTTGACTTGCACATTACCTGGCAAATAGAAAATAATATTGTAAAGGAAATAATCTTACAGAACACAATTTTAAACAGGGTTTCACCCATGTGGCGGCACGGTGGTGTAGTGGTTAGCACTGTTGCCTCACAGCAAGAAGGTCCTGGGTTCGAGCTCAGCGGCCGACGAGGACCTTTCTGTGTGGAGTTTGCATGTTCTCCCCATGTCTATGTGGGTTTTCTCTGGGTGCTCCGGTTTCCCCCACAGTCCAAAGACATGCAAGTTAGGCTAATTGGTGGCTCTGAATTGACTGTAGGTGTGAATGTGAGTGTGAACGGTTGTTTGTCTCTGTGTGTCAGCCCTGCGATGATCTGGTGATTTGTCCAGGGTGTACCCCGCCTCTCACCCATAGTCAGCTGGGATAGGCTCCAGCTTGCCCGTGACCCTGCACAGGACAAAAGGGAAATAGTCACATATGAAATAATTTACTAGACAATATATAACTAGAGAGCCCAATTCTATATTGGGTCACAGAAGCTATATCCACCCTAGGAATACCGACCTATTTGCCTGAAAGAATCCAAAATGGTGAGGAATTGACCGAGGAGAAGTGATTTATGTTGAACTGCTCATTAAGGCTTAATTAGTCCATAACTTCATTAATAATTGTAATGAAGCAAATCTGGGTAGAAATTATATTCACCCTAGATACCCCTACCTTCATGCCAGAAAGAATCAAAATTGGTGAAGAATTGCAGGAGAAGAAGCGATTTGTGTGGAAACTGCTTGCTAGGGCTTAATTCCTCCATATCTTCATTATTAATTGCAATTATGCATATTTGGGTAGAAGCTATATGCACCCCAGGCAGACCTACCTACATGCCAAAAAGAATAAAAATTGGTGAAGAATTGAGAGAGAAGAAGCGATTTTCATGAAAAGTGGATGATGGACAACGCATGATGGCATAAGCTCTTGGCCTGTCGGCCAGATGAGCTAATAATGGATGGATGGATGGATGGATGGATGGAAAGATTGGTTGATGGTACATTGTGGTGGTTTTAATACATAAATGACATGTTATGAGCACCACCACTGCTTTGACTGCTGTCTGGCATCCACGCAAATGTATAGCGTATTTCCCTACCCACTCTTTAATGATTTCCTGGCTACATCACTAAGACAGTGTGCCCTTTACTGTACCATCTACTCACCTGCTCAGAACAGTGTTCTCATGTAAATGCAGTATTAGTTGAGCAGTATTGCAGAATTATTTAGCTTTTTGACTACAAATGCTGTTATAGCCAATTATGTACTATAGTTTATATTGATAATATATTGATTTTTTTGGATAACTTCTGAAAAGATGAGCGCTTCTATATTTTTGTATTTCTGAAGACCTGAGTTTTAAGATTCCTGCTACAACCTTTAAGATTTGTAATATTTAGTTTTGCATGTTTCTTTTTATGCTTTCTGTTTCTAATTGAGTATATAATTATATTCCTGAGGGATCAGTGTCCATGAGTTTAGAATTTCCATCTGTTTTTTTATGCCACTTTCTTTGAAATGTGACTCCACTGTCTAGACACTTTCAAGTTTGAGAGAAAATAGTGTATGTTCTTGTAAAAGTTACCAAGGCCTAGTTATCAAAGGTCCCTAGAGGATGAGTTTCAGATAGGGAAAAAATCAGAGGAAATGCCATCACACTTCTGAAACACAGGGAGGTGGGAAGAAAAAAGATGGATAAACCTTCACCGCAAAATAAAATCTAACATAGCAGGGAAATGTTTGGTTTTTCACTTCATTTCCTTTTATTTACAATTATAATTTTGTTTGTATACTTGGTCACATTTTCTATCAACTTTCAATATACATTATAGTTCTTGGAGAAATTATTCAAATAAATATATCAAGCCATTTTTGTCTGATTTATTTTTAATGAAAGAATCGTTTTTTATTAATAATGATATATGAGTATATGAGTCAGCCAAGAGTCACATCTAAATTACCCCGAAATATCTCTCTTCAAATGTACAGCAATCACCATGCCAAAAAAAAAAATTCCTAAAACAGGGTAGTATGTACTGTATAATCTGGATTGCTGCGACAATCAGAGAACCATTATATTTGTGGTGAGCCAGCCAGGAGTGGGCATTTAAATAAACCTGAAGTATCTCCGTCCAAAGATAGTCCAGCAATAACCAGGTCAAAGAACAATTACCTCATGGTCCGACAGCAGGCCCAGACAGGGTGATATGCATCATCTGGATTATTGCCATAATCAAAGAATCATTGTATTTGTGGCGAGCCAGCCAGGAGTGGACATCTGAATCAACTTGAAGTATCTGCATTATTAAAATAATTAGAGCTAGAGTAATTCAGATAAAGTAGATCAACATTTTACCCCTTTACAAATCATGCACCATTCCTCCTGTTTATCTGCATTATGGTAAATATTAGCTTTAATATAATTAATATTTTATTATTTATTTTTGAATGGTGCAGAAATGTGACAACAAGCACAGGGTTAAGTTTTTTTTGTTTGTCTCGTCTCATCTCATTATCTCTAGCCGCTTTATCCTGTTCTACAGGGTCGCAGGCAAGCTGGAGCCTATCCCAGCTGACTACGGGCGAAAGGTGGGGTACACCCTGGACAAGTCGCCAGGTCATCACAGGGCTGACACATATGCCGCTTTTCCACTACAAACGCGGCTGAGTCGGGCTGAGCCGTGCCGTGCTGAGTTGGGCTGAGTCGAGCTGAGCGGGGCTATTGGAGTTGCATTTCGACTACCACCGTGCTGAACCGTGCTGGCTGGAAGTGGGTGGACACATTGGGTGGAGTTAGCGAAAGTGGGTGGACGTCACGTGATGTCGTTAAGCGGCGCAAACAGTGACATCAGTGACCTTTTAAGCGGTAGTCTCACGACCCGGATAGTAAACAATAAACATGGAGGACATGGAGTCGTTAGTGTTGCTGGTCTTGGTGCTGTGGCTTGTTGTCATCGACAACGCCAACAGATACTGGCAAGAGCGTATAGATGAGGCGAGGCGCATAAGGCTCCAGAAATTCTCGTAATTCGTAATTCTTCTTCTTCCGGGTTTACGGTGTTTACAGATCCCAGCGTGCTCGCGGGGCGTGTGTGGGCATGTGAGGACACTCCTCCTCACCAATCAGTGCACAGGGGAGTGTCTGCTCACGCCCCCAGCCTCACTCAGCTCGGTTTGGCTCGCTTCAGCCCCACTCCAAAACCGTGCGAGTTTTGGGTGCTAAGCAGGGCTGAAGCGAGCTGAGTCGTGCTGTTTTGAGATAGTTGAAACGCGAGCCGTGTCGGGCTGAAGTGAGCTGAAAAAGAGTAGTGGAAAAGGGCCAATAGACACAGACAACCATTCACACTCACATTCACACCTACAGTCAATTTAGAGTCACCAGTTAACCTAACCTGCATGTCTTTGGGGGAAACCGGAGCACGCGGAGGAAACCCACGCGGACACGGGGAGAACATGCAAACTCCACACAGAAAGGCCCTCGTCAGCCACGGGGCTCAAACCCGGACCTTCTTGCTGTGAGGCGACAGCGCTAACCACTATGCCACCATGCTGCCCTTTTTTTTGTTTGTTTTAAATTCTTTTTTACATGGAAATTCAAAGAATGAATATCATTATTCTCCAATAAATTTGTGAATTTGTACTCAGTATTTGGTATCATGTTTATGAGAGCGCTTAGAGATTCATCACTACGACACAGCCAGTTAACTAAGAGAACATGCCAGAAAAAAAAGTTTCAATTTAGCATTCATTTAAAATTGCTGGTGTAAAATGGCTGATGTTTTTATTATAAAATCATGTCAGTTACAGAATTACATCTGTGATGAGGAAAAATTTGTGTAAACTAAATTACTCCCTCGAGGTCTGGAATTCCTGTCGTTATTGCTTTCATGAAAGTAAAACCAGATGAAGAATCTTGGAAGATATCCAGTAGAGGGAGCCAAAAATGTGTGGAATAGTATCAGATCCTTGATGTACAGTATTATCATCATAAACATAACCAGGGCTGTTTGCGAACCTTTAGGGGCCTTAAATGACATCATACTTGGGCTTGAACTTCCCCACCTACTCCAGTGATGTATCTCAAGTTGCAGTCCACGATGGAGCCCCCTAAAATAGTTTGCACCATCCTAACAATGATGGACTAATGTTCTTTATTTCTATCACGGAACTGCTGAATTCTTAAATCAAATTCGTCAGAAGGTCTTGGATTAATGTTTGATAAAAGCAGCAATGATGGTTATTGTTTCTATAGTAACAGATCATGCTCTCCCCATGTCTGTGTGGGTTTCCTCCGGGTTTCCCTCACAGTCCAAAGACATGCAGGTTAGGCTAATTGGTGGCTCTAAATTGACCGTAGGTGTGAATGTGAGTGTGAATGGTTGTCTGTCTCCGGGTGTCAGCCCTTCGATGACCTGGCGACTTGCCCAGGGTGTACCACGCCACTTGCCCATAGTCAGCTGGGATAGGCTCCAGCTTGCCTGCGACCCTGTAGAACAGGATAAGTGGCTACAGATAATGGATGGATGGATTTAAAAATGAGTGTTATTTAACAAAGAAAAACATAATCACTGATGGACACTATGGTTTCTGGGTAACATAAACTGCATTTTACAAAAAAAAAAGAAAAAACTTCAAAAGAGAAGAAAAAGAGACACAGGTAATATGACTGTTTATTGATTTTAACAGGAACTAACGTCTCTTGTGCATGTTCTGCACAATTAAATGTAACTATAACTGGTTAAAAAGCATGACATGCCGTTTATTAAAAAATAAATAAATAAAATCCAGTTGTTTGAAAAGCACTGTGATATACAGTAAGAGAATAAAATACTTCAAGTTTATTATTTTCTTATTCCAGCAAACCATTTCATGCTTCCTTCCTTTCTTATTACCATGAAGTACATTGTAGGAAAAAACTATTGTAGGCCTCGTGTATGTAATTTTCCTAATAAACACACACGCCATTAATGCTTGATGGGATGCAAGGCACAAGATTGAAGGGTCTGGCCAATTCGCAATCACCAGGAAAATTTTCAGAAGTTGCCGCTGGATCTGCGTTGATAAGCAGCTCTTTGATTGTTCAAGCTGCTCATGGACATACTGGACTTCAGCGTAATTACTCGATAAAAAGCAGGATGCTGTGATTATCACGTCAAATCATCTATCAGAGCAAGACTGGGTGTATCAGGTGAAATGTCAGGGGAAGACGGGTACAAATTGCCATTGGGTTTGATTGCTGCATGTGAAACTGTAATATGGAATTTCCCTTCACCTTTAATTAGTGTGTGCGTGTGTGGTGTTTGTAGACGTGTAGGTGATGGATGTACCTTTGAGCTAATTTAAGAGATGACATGATTAGTTAAAATAGTCCGAGGATATGGTACTAAGCAATAGCTTGTTTTTGGAAGCAGACAAAAATATTGGCACCATCAATCACCATCTGCAGTAATCCAATTATTCAATGTTTGTTCGTTTAGGTAAGCATACAATTTTAACTGTTATTTGCCACCCAATTTACAGTAGTGATTCAACATAAACAATACACAAGGAGGATTTTACAGTCACAACTGAGAAGAAACATTTACAACTCCGCCCACCACCACCCTGAAAGAGTCAACTCATAACACTATGGTTACTGGGAAAGGATTATGCATTTCGATAGAAACCAAAAAAACAAAACAAAAACTGGAGAAATCTCAAATCAAAACACACAACCTAATTATCATAGCCAAACGACTAACTATGACAAAATTTGTTTTTGTTACTCGTGGTGCTCCAACACCTTTCTACATCACCTTTCTCCATTAATTTGTTGCCCATCTGTACAGACAATCAGTAATGTGTTATAGCAACCAACAAAATTCAAGTAAAAAACAAATAGAAATGTTTTAGTGGAAAAAAAGAATAAGAAAAAAAACCCCATAACCTGGTTGCAAAAGTGTTAGTTAGTTCGTGTCTAAAGCTCTGAGATGGGCAAAGGGCCCATGGAGGGTTCTCTCCATCTTTCTCTGTCGGCTGCAAGAGACTCTACTGAACTCCACTGAATGTTACGTCTGTTGAGATTTTCTTTAAATGTGGGTCTCCGTGTCTTTTTTGGATGTCCTCTCCGGCGTTTTCCAACTCTTGGAGTCCAGACGTGTGCAGTTTTCAATGGTCTGCTGTATGGAAGTTGTCAAACATGGCCAGCAAAGTATAGTCTCCATTCTGTAACAATGTCATACAAGTCCCTTATGTTTGCGTGCCTAAGAACTACTACATTGTTGATGTGGTCTGTCCAGTGTATACCTAGAATTTTTCTAAGGCACCTTCTATGCAGTGTTGTAGTTGAGTCACTAAACCTTGAGTCTGAGTCCAGTCTCGAGTCCCCGGTGTTCAAGTCCGAGCCAAGTCTAAACCATTAAAGAAAATTTTGAGTCGAGTCCGAGAACAAGACTCCAACGGCACCGTTTGACGGTAGCTGTTGCTGCCTTTATGTGAAAGCATCTCTGCTACTGTGTTGGACTAACGTTACTGCTTGACTGCCTCATTTTAGTTAATAGGCTACAGATAAAAAGCTTGTTCATTGCTCAGCAAGCCCCGCCCACTATCAACAGGGCAAATAACATAAGAGAGGGTTAACACTAGCTAGTTCATCGCTCAGCAAGCAAGCCCCGCTATCAACAGAGCAATGAACATAGCGTGTCACTTCCTTCTCTGGGTGGAGTCTTGCCAAACGACGATTGAAGTTCGAGGTTGTCCCCGTCATCTCCTCGATAGTTCTTCTACATATGGAACACATCGCAGTGCATTTTTTCCCACTGCACGAGAAGTCTGTATAAGCAAAACAATCCTAGGGGCGTTCTCTCCAGGCATTTTAGCGCCATTAATGTCAGTGTGTTCCTGAACATGACGTAGAAACAGGTGAATGTGCATTCTCTTGCACAAAATTAGCATAAAAATTAACGTAGATATAAATATCTTATGCCAAATTATTATGGCATGTTGCAAAAAATAAAGAAAAAATCAGAGTCCTTGTCTCTAATTTACGAGTCTGAATGCAGTTAATGCACGAGTCCGAGCCCAAGTCCGAGTCATCAGCGCTCGAGTCCAAGTCAAGTCACGAGTCCTTAAAATTAGGGCACAAGTTGGACTCGAGTCCGAGTCCTGGACTTGAGCACTACAAGCCTGCTTCTATAAAACACATTTAACTTCTGAACCATTTTCGCTTCATTTTCCAAGTTTCACCAGCATATATTGCTGTAAGATACAATCTAACTTTGGTAGAGATACCAAATGATTTGGATGACGACACTGATTGTAGTCGGCTGAAAGCTGTGGTTGCTTCATCAAGTCGGCACTTTAGGTCTGTCTCTGCATCTCTATCTTTTGAAAAGTTACTCCCTAGATATGTGAACCAGTCTACTTCTTCAACTGGTGTTCCATCTATTAATATCGGCGTGTCTTCATTTGTACCGATCTTCTGGACTTTTGCTTTTTTTTTCTACACTGATGTGAAGACCAACCTTCTCTGCATTTTCCTTTAGGATATTAGTCATTATCTGTAGCTCTTGACACTGCTTGGCTAAGAGTATGCAGACCCTTTTATAACAGGGCATGTGACACTGCTCAGAATGAAGTAATCACATTCAGACCCATGTTTGAAAGTAATTATCATACATCAATGCAGTGATTCTGATTCGCTGTTTCTGTAGGATTTTCTTGACACATTCTTGGTTTCATCCTGTTCAAGATCGGTTCAAGATCTCAAAAGGTAACGATCTGGGGTACAAAATTAGTTCCACCATCAAGAAGTGGGGAAAATGGGCCACCAACAGTGACATTACTGACAACTTCGCCAGTAGCAGGGAGGCTGCGAAGAGACCTACGGCAACGTGAAAGGAGCTGCAGGTCCTGGTCAATTCCTGTTGTGAAAATGATCTCTCTCTTTTCTTCACATGTCTGGGCCAAACAATGCTGCAAAATACATTCACCGGCCACTTTATAAGGAACACTCATCCATCCACCTGCTGTTTTATGCAGTTCTCTAATCAGCCAGTCCCTTGAGAGCAGCACAATGCGTCAATTCATGCAGATACAAATCAAGAGCTTCGGTTAATGTTCACAATGTTCAAACATCAGAATGGGAAAAATTGTCATCTCAAAGTGTGACTTTCTTTCACTGTGGCATGGGTGTTGGTTTGAGCCAGATGCGTATTTTTGGTTTGGGTATTTCAGAAACTGCTGATCTCCTGGGGTTTTCACACATAACAGTCTCTACACAGAATGGTGTGAAAAACAACAACAAAAAACCACTGAATTGAGTGAGCAACAGTTTTGTGGGTGGAAACAAATGCCTTGTTGATAAGAGAGGTCAGAGGAAAATGGCCAGATCGGTTCGAGCTGCCAGGAAGGATATAGTAACTCATTGCAACTATTTACAACCATGGTGAGCAGAAAAGCATCTCAGCATGCAACAGAAAACAGAAGACCGCATTGGGTTCCACTCCTGCAGCCAAGAACAGGAATCTTAGAATCAAGAACAAGTTTCTATTAAAGTGGCTGGTGAGTGTATGTGATGAGAACAAGGTCAAACTTTTTGGGCATATTTCTAAAAGATCTGAACTAAATCACCCTGCTTTCTTACACTACAATTATAATCGGAGGCAACTTCAATCCAGATATTAATGTCACTTTAAAGGAATCATCTTCCACTGTTAATTCTAGAAACTGGCACTCGACCAAAACATTAAAACAATACATGAATGATTTTGGTTTTGGTAATAGTTGGCGAGTGACAAACTACATTAATCAGAGAATGCTCACACTTTTCACTGCCCCATCAATCATTTTCTCATCAGCAAAGTTCAAAATTCATCTCATCATCATAATCAGTGATCATGCCTCGATATAATTTAATCTGAACACCAAACAATTCGGGGCAGCACGGTGGTGTAGTGGTTAGCGCTGTCACCTCACAGCAAGAAGGTCTGGGTTCGAGCCCCGTGGCCGGCGAGGGCCTTTCTGTGCGGAGTTTGCATGTTCTCCCCGTGTCCGCGTGGGTTTCCTCCGGGTGCTCCGGTTTCCCCCACAGTCCAAAGACATGCAGGTTAGGTTAACTGGTGACTCTAAATTGACCGTAGGTGTGAATGTGAGTGTGAATGGTTGTCTATGTGTCAGCCCTGTGATGACCTGGCGACTTGTCCAGGGTGTACCCCGCCTTTCGCCCGTAGTCAGCTGGGATAGGCTCCAGCTTGCCTGCGACCCTGTAGAACAGGATAAAGCGGCTAGAGATGATAAGGTGAGATGAGACCAAACAATTCGAGCAAACCATCACGAGATGGAAATGAGCTTCCTTCATGGAAATAAATTATTTTTCAGAAAAAAATCGTACTCAAAAAAATCTTGAACAACAAACTGAATGACACATCTGCTAAAAATCACACAGAGCAAGTTCAGAAGGTACTGAGAGAAACTAAATTACAGCTGAATCATCCATCCATCCATCCGTTATCTGCCGCCGCTTATCCTGTACAGGGTCGCAGGCAAGTTGGAGCCTATCCCAGCTGACTATGGGCGAGAGGTGGGGTACACCTTGGTCATTGCAGGGCTGACACATAGAGACAAACAACCATTCACATCTACAGTCAATTTCAAAGTCCTTCCCATGCCATGTGGCGTATAGGGCGGCGCCGATCTCCGTTTCCATAGCCCTCGGCCTCTCGCCTATTACATAGCTAGGGTTACAGTGGGGGGCTAGTCCTCTGGTAACTGCGAGAGTTTGACTCCCCACTCGCATCTGTATTGCAGCATACCTTGCCAGATGGCAGTAGATACCATTTTTATGATGGTCTTTGGTATGACCTGACCATGAGTAGAACTCATGATCTCCCGATCGAGAGGCGGACACACTAACCACTAGACCAACTCGCGGTTACGGTCAATTTAGAGACACCAATTAGCCTAACCTGCATGTCTCTGGACTGTGGGGGGAACCGGAGCACCCAGAGGAAACCCATGCAGACACGGGGAGAACATGCAAACTCCACACAGAAAGGCCCCCGTCGGCCACTGGGCTCGAACCCAGGACCTTCTTGCTGTGAGGCGACAGTGCTAACCACTACACCACCATGCCGCCCAGCTCAATCATATTATAAATAAAAAAATCCTGATACAAAGACTCTTTTGTACTTTTCCTTTCTACTTTTGAACACAATAACAAATCAGGAAAATATCTGGCAAAACCCATTCAAATGAAATAAAGAAAAAAAATCAGTTATACCTGCCATAAAGAAGTCGGCAAAGAAAATTCTGCAGTCAAATAAAGAACTAAATGATACATTCTGAGAATTTTACAGCAAATTATACACCTCTGACAAAGAACCTAATTCAATAGATGTGAACTCTTTCCTCAGTAATATGTACAGAAGTAACCTGACTTGATAAGGAACAAGCAGATGAATTAGACACACCATTAACCCTTAATGAACTCCATTCAGAACTCAATAAGATGCCAAACAATAACATTCCAGGATCCGATGGCTTTCCTGCTGAGTTCTTTAAACATTTTTAGAGTACAATCTCACCATGGATTTTCACGATGGTACTTAACATAGTTCAACGATGTGAACACAGCCCTCATCTCTGTACTACTGAAACCCAGTAAAGACCCAACTCTCTGCTCCAGTTACCACCCCTTATCAGTCATCAGCACAGATCTCAAAATGATCAATATTGATAAAGCACTGAATGGAAACCGTAACCACATCAAATTTATTCAGATCAAACTGGTTTCATCAAAGGTGGGAACTTCTCAAATAGCATGCACGGATTATTGAATCTAATTCTTCTTCTTCTTTCATCTGCTCCCGTTAGGGGTCACCACAGCAGATCATCAAAGTCCTTCCCGTGCCAGGACCTGGTCTTCCGAGGCAGTCTCCCATCCCAGTACTAACCAGGCCCTTAAGGCGCATTGGGCAGCGCTGAGGTCCGCTTCTATGGACCCTTTTCACGTGACGTCACGACAAACGCGGCCGCCATTTTGGACGTGTACTACCAGTAGTTTACCACAGCCAGCATTGAGGAACGGCAGCAAAGAAAGTGTTTATTTTCAGCAAGACTTCCATCATGCCACTATATTGTTGTGCACCTGGATGTAGTAACCATCAACAAACAAGGCAAGGGTTATCATTTTATCGGCTCCCGGTAGATGCTGACCGACAGAGAAGATGGATAGCGGCATACCAGCGCTTGTGTAGTGACCACTTTGTTGGAGGTAAGACGAATAAAATTAGCCAGAAAAGGCATTACATTGCTGTTAACATTCTGTGGCGGCGAGTGTGTAACCAAATAGGTTAAAATAACCCATTGTAACCTCTTTGTTCTTCTGTAGTAGCTATTAGCTAACGACATTAGCTAGCGTCGTGTTCCTTTGCTGTTGGTAGACTGTAGGACAGATCAGAGGCAGTGTCCTACAAACAGCGCTTAATTTGAGGGGGAGCAAGCCGGAGCGCGCTCCGGAACCTCGGGCGTTGGCTCCGGCAGCTATTTACACTGGATCCGGTGATCCGACACCTCTTTTGACTATGTAACAAAAAACAAAACAAATAATTAAATAAAAAAATGCAAGTTTATTTAGTGTTAATGTCTGATTTTGATATCTGTCTTGTTGGTGATTTCTCTCATGAAACGACATCCACAAAATATCTGCAGATGAGCTTAATTTGCAGTGTTATTACAAAACATGCCCAGAAGCGCAGCGCAGCACCCCCCCCCCCCCCCTTTTTTTCCCCCGCACCGGAGCCGCTCATCCTCTGCGCTCCGGGACCTCCCACTTTACAAATTAAGCACTGCCTACAAATAAGTGTTCAAAACAAGAGGAACATGTATTTGTCTCTTAAATCCAGGCCGTTCCCTGTAATCTGTAACAACGGTTGGAGAAAGTAATGGCAAATAGTGAGTGCACAAACCACAGAAGGTAAACTGTACACAGTGCCAGGGCAGTGTGATGGTATGTCTACTTTTAGATTGTGTTAGCTTATCAATGAACACACTCGTCACTCGACGAGTTTCACGTCTTTACGACGGATACTTAAATGTGTGTTAGGTATTATTGTTGAAGTCTAAGCAGTCATTGTAGCAGCTAGATGAGCAAGAACCGAAAGGGTCTGTGCCATAAACTGTTATTTCTGTACGGCGTTGCTAATGTGTCGTTACTGTTGTTATTTCTCCCTCTGCTTGCCCTGTAAATGCCCTACGTCGCTGGATAGCGAAGGTGTTTTCTGCATCTCGCTCCTTTTTCTTGTATGTTCTCCGTTTGTCACCTTCCTCGCATTCAAACCAATTCGAGCCGAAGTCCGCTACATGTCCAAAATGGTGGTCGCGTTTACGAAGGTCACGTGACTGAAAAGGGTCTATAGCCCTTGGCCTCTTGCCTATCCAGCTAGGGTTACAGTGGGGGGATGGTCCTCTGGTAACCATGAAAGTTTGCATCTATATTTCAGTGTGCCTTGCCAGAGGGCAGTAGGTACCATTTTTATGATGGTCTTTGGTATGACCCGACCACAAGTAGAACTCATGATCTCCCGACCGAGAGGCAGACACGCTAACCACTAGGCCAACTCACAGTACAGCGGATCATCATGATCCGCATATTTGATTTGGCATAGATTTTTACACCACATGCCCTTCCTAACGCAACCCTCCCCAATCTATCCAGGCTTGGGACTGGCACCAAGTATGCACTGGCTTGTGCAACCCCAGTGGCTGGGTATTTGATTATTTAATCTAATTAATATATCAAAATACTTGGAGGGGGCCCTCTTCTATTTTCTTTGTATCTTCTTCCACTTGGTTCCATTCTGAGGAAGCATGACATTCTTTTCCACTGTTATGCTGATGACACTCAGATTTATGTGCCCCTAAAAAAAGGCTGATTCATACTCCCTTAAGCCACTGTTAAATTGTTTAGAGGATGTCAAGGCTTGGATGTCTCTAAACTTTTTAAATTTTAATGAAAAAAAGACTGAAGTGATAGTCTTTGGTGGCACCTCTGTGACCCCCTCAGTCGATCTGGGTTCCTTGGCACAATATGCCAAACCTATAGTTAATGATTTGGGGGTAAAAGTGGACGGGGACCTTAAGTTTGATAGCCAGATTAAAGCAGTGGTGAAAGGAAGCTATTTTCAGTTGCGGCAGTTGGCAAAAATAAAACCTTTTTTACCCAGACAGCACTTTAAAACAGTAATTCATGCCTTTGTGACCACTCGGCTAGATTACCGCAATGTACTTTATATGGGGGTCAGTGGGTCCTCCATTGCACATCTTCAACTAGTACAAAATGCAGCCGCACGTCTTTTAACTGGCACAAGGAAATTTGAGCACATTTTACCGATTTTAGCTTTGCTCCACTGGCTACCCGTCCATTTTAGAATTCATTTTAAAATTCTTTTATTTGTTTTTAAATCTTTAAATGGTCTTGCTCCATCATACCTCTCTGAGCTGCTATACCCCTATACACCCAGCCGAGCTCTCAGGTCAGCTGACCAGCTGCTCCTGAGAGTTCCCAAGACTAGGCTGAAGCTCAGAGGGGACCGGGCTTTTTCGGTTGCAGCTCCAAAATTATGGAATGCATTGCCGCTGCACATTAGACAGGCCTCCTCACTGTCTAATTTTAAAACTCTTCTTAAAACGCACCTCTTTTCTTTGGCTTTTAACACCATGTAGGTTGTTGATTTTATGTACACAGATATTTTATTTGAAGTGGACAGCCTATTTAATTATTTATTTTTATTTTATGTTCTATGGTGTTATTTTATTGTACAGCGCTTATTTTATTGTATAGTTTTATTGTGTTTATTTATTGTACAGCACTTTGGAAACCTTTGTGTTTATTTAAACTGTGCTTTATAAATAAAATTGGATTGGATTGGATAGGAAAATAAAAAGGAAGCAATAATTGTATCATTAGATGCAGAAAAAAAAAACATTTGACAGAGTAAATTGGAAATTTGTATTTGGAATGTGACACAAATTTGATTTCGGACAATTATTCATTCAGCAGATAAGAATTCTGTCCAGCTCACCAATGCCAACAATTGTTCCTAATGGAATAACATCACAGTTTCACACTGCACAGGAGAACCAGGCATGGATGCCCACTCTCCCTATCACTTTTTGCCCCGTCATTGAACCTCTTGAACCCCTGACAGCTGCAATCCATCAAAACAACAGCATCAATGGAATCCAAACCCTCAATACTCACCACATGATGAGCCTTTATACAGATGATGTCTTGCTTTATTTGCAAGAAATATCAATCAAACTCTCTCCAAGAAGCCATCGAGCTAATCAGTTCATTCCCTGAAATTTGCAACTATGCTATACAACCCCGATTCCAAAAATGTTGGGACAAAGTACAAATTGTAAATAAAAATGGAATGCAATGATGTGGAAGTTTCAAAATTCCATATTTTATTCAGAATAGAACATAGATGACATATCAAATGTTTAAACTGAGAAAATGTATCATTTAAAGAGAAAAATTAGGTGATTTTAAATTTCATGACAACAACACATCTCAAAAAAGTTGGGACAAGGCCATGTTTACCACTGTGAGACATCCCCTTTTCTCTTTACAACAGTCTGTAAACATCTGGGGACTGAGGAGACAAGTTGCTCAAGTTTAGGGATAGGAATGTTAACCCATTCTTGTCTAATGTAGGATTCTAGTTGCTCAACTGTCTTAGGTCTTTTTTGTCGTATCTTCCGTTTTATGATGCACCAAATGTTTTCTATGGGTGAAAGATCTGGACTGCAGGCTGGCCAGTTCAGTACCCGGACCCTTCTTCTATGCAGCCATGATGCTGTAATTGATGCAGTATGTGGTTTGGCATTGTCATGTTGGAAAATGCAAGGTCTTCCCTGAAAGAGACGTCGTCTGGATGGGAGCATATGTTGCTCTAGAACCTGGATATACCTTTCAGCATTGATGGTGCTTTTCCAGATGTGTAAGCTGCCCATGCCACATGCGCTAATGCAACCCCATACCATCAGAGATGCAGGCTTCTGAACTGAGCACTGATAACAACTTGGGTCGTCCTTCTCCTCTTTAGTCAGAATGACACGGCGTCCCTGATTTCCATAAAGAACTTCAAATTTTGATTCGTCTGACCACAGAACAGTTTTCCACTTTGCCACAGTCCATTTTAAATAAGCCTTGGCCCAGAGAAGACGTCTGCGCTTCTGGATCATGTTTAGATACGGCTTCTTCTTTGAACTATAGAGTTTTAGCTGGCGACGGCAGATGGCACGGTGAATTGTGTTCACAGATAATGTTCTCTGGAAATATTCCTGAGCCCATTTTGTGATTTCCAATACAGAAGCATGCCTGTATGTGATGCAGTGCCGTCTAAGGGCCCGAAGATCACGGGCACCCAGTATGGTTTTCTGGCCTTGACCCTTATGCACAGAGATTCTTCCAGATTCTCTGAATCTTTTGATGATATTATGCACTGTAGATGATGATATGTTCAAACTCTTTGCAATTTTACACTGTCGAACTCCTTTGTGATATTGCTCCACTATTTGTCGGCACAGAATTAGGGGGATTGGTGATCCTCTTCCCATCTTTACTTCTGAGAGCCACTGCCACTCCAAGATGCTCTTTTTATACCCAGTCATGTTAATGACCTATTGCCAATTGATCTAATGAGTTGCAATTTGGTCCTCCAGCTGTTCCTTTTTTATACCTTTAATTTTTCCAGCCTCTTATTGCCCCTGTCCCAACTTTTTTGAGATGTGTTGCTGTCATGAAATTTCAAATGAGCCAATATTTGGCATGAAATTTCAAAGTGTCTCACTTTCGACATTTGATATGTTGTCTATGTTCTATTGTGAATACAATATCAGTTTTTGAGATTTGTAAATTATTGCATTCCATTTTTATTTACAATTTGTACTTTGTCCCAACTTTTTAGGAATTGGGGTTGTACATTGGACAAAATCAACAATTCCACCCACATATGGTGATGACTGGAATACTCCAACTCAAAACCCATCTCTCCCCATTCCCATTGGTAATATTACATATCTGGACAAAAACATTTCCACCAGAATGTCGAAGTTGTTTCATTTAAACTGGGGAAGCCATGACCTAATGGTTGGAGAAGCAGCTTTGGCACCAAAAGGTTGCCGGTTTGATTCCCTGGCCCAGCAAGAATAGTTGACGTGCACCTAACCAAGCTGCTCTGGGTATGTTGTACGTCACTGTGGATAAGAGCATCTGTTAAATGCCATTAATGTAATGTAATCTGTGGTTGGTAGAAGAAAGCAACTGGACTTGCTTGAAAAGTCTTGAAGACGTTTCGCCTCTCGTCCGAAGAGAACTGAGGATGCCTTTCGGACGAGAGGCGAAACGTCTTCAAGACTTTTCAAGCAAGTCCAGTTGTTTTCTTCTACCAACCACAGATTACTATGTACCTGGATGACTGAGTATCTTCACAGATATATTAATGTAATGTAAACTTTAGTCCATTAATAAAAACAATATAAGATGACTTGATCCACTGGATCAACTTACTTCTCTTATTAACTGGCAGAACAACAACTGTAAAAATAGCCTCAATGAGGCTGTGGCTCATACCGGCCAAGATGCACATAAAATCGTAAATATGACAGGTGGCACCACCATCTTGACAATTTTTATGCACACTTACCTGGGGAACATTATGTGAGTTTAACTGAAATCCAATCAATCCTGTAGGAAGAGTAGTGATTTTTGTAAACTGAACGGACGACGGATGACACGTGATCGCATAAGCTCATCTGGCCTGGCCTGCGGCTGGATGAGCTAATGATTATATTACCCAAAATTAATGGCCTTTATACAATGATTCCGATTCAGCCCACCACCAGATGGTTTAATTCCCCTGACAAAAAATAAGTTTATTCAAGTGTGCTCCTCGTATACTTCTTTTAAACTAAAAATAAGAGAGTATGCTTTTAGTTTACTTTTTATTTACTTATCAGCGATATACTTAATAAAGTTATACATAAGTATACTTAGCTTATATTGAAAAGTATATAGAAAAGTCTAAGTATATTAAGCTTATACTTAAACTTTTGATCAAGATATACTTAACAAAAGTGTAATAAAGTATTAAATTGTTTGTGCCTTATGTTTAAGTGTACTTGCCCTGGAGTTGTGCTTAATCCTTTTGATAGTAGCCTATAAAATACTTCTTTTTCACACATATTGGCTTCTTTGTGATATGGCAGCGTGTTTTAAATCCCATCTTTGAAACCATAAGTTTGTGGTCAGCTCAAAACACTTAAGTTGTCTACTGGTAGTGTGCATGAGGTAAGGGTTAGGGCTAGAAAACTAATAGTATACCTAGAAGGGTAATTGCAGTATACTTCAAAACTAAAAAGTGGACTAGATGTATATAACCAGTAACTAATAGTATATTTCCAATATACTATAAAGTATACTTTTATAAACTAAAAAGTGGACTAGAAGTGTGTAACAAGTAAACCAATAGTATATTACCAGTATACCACAAAGTATACTTTAGTAAACTAAAAAGTGGACTAGAAGTATAAAATAAGTAAACTCATAGTATATTTCCAGTATATTATAAAGCATGCTTTTGTAAACTACAGAGTGGACAAGTATAGAACTAGTAAACTATTAGTATATAAGTTTACTTGTGGTATACTTGCAGTACAAAATAAAAAATACTAGTTGTATGCTCAAAGTTTACTTCTCTGAGACTTAAAGTATAATTTTTATAAACTAAAAGTGGGCCAATTTAGTCCCAAGAAGTATTAGATTAGTTTACTTACAAGCATACTGTAAGTACATTGATATCAGTATACTTGGTACACAAAAGTATACTTAAGGAAATCTACTTTAACTTAAGTATACTTAATAAAATGAACTTGAAGGATACTTCTTTTTGATAAGGGTCACTAAACTCCATAATAAGCAAATTCTATTGGAAAAATAAAGCAGCCCAAATCAAATTGATCACAGAAACACAAAATTAAACAAGGATTAGAAGCTCCAAAATTCACAAATGATTACTAACTAAATTGTATCACCAATTGGATTCATCCCAGCCAACAGAACAATTCTTGGTTAGAAATAGAACAATAAGAATGGAAAGAACTTTCGATCGCTGGTCTGTCATTTCTCAGCATTGAATTGGGTCATGGTGAAGCAGGAAAAAATAGCAGATAATTTAGAGCCACATGGCCTTAAATTCATTAATTGTTCTATTAAAAACCCCCCAAAACAAATAAAATTGGAAGTCTGTGATTCAAATTCAGTAGCTTTCAGTCCACTAAACAAAAATAATTGGGTGTCAAGGAAAATTCTTTTTATGACCTACACTTAAAAAATCTGAAAGGCAGTCTACCTTTAACTGGCGACTCTAACTTGCCTATAGGTGTGAATGTCTGTGTGAATGGTTGAGAGGAGAAAATCTCTATAATAGGAGAAGGCAACAAGAAGCCACTACTGTAATTCTTCTCTAGAAACTTTGATGGGTGGAAAAAATGTGTTAGAGCGTCATGACAGAGATGTGTGAAAAGCACATAAAAGAAGAAGTGTTTCGTCTTTCCTGTGCATGTTGTTGCAACATTATTATACGGAATCCAAGACAAACTTTTTCACATAGTCATACGACATGTCTGGGTCATATATGATTAAGGTCAAGACTGTTTCCTGTTTAGATATATTTGACATTTTGTTTCATACTTTGGGCTATCTTTTATAAGTAAGCAATAAACCAATTAAGAATGTGCTGTTATAGGAAAATAATCAAATTAAAAAAGCAATGACAGGGATGTGTGGCGCAGCCAGACATGATACGATGTACATGTACTTTTACTACAGCAAAATGAATATTTTCTCATAAAAGCATGTTCCAAAATGTTTTATTCCTCTACAACAGCATTTTGCCAACAAGTACAATTTGTTATTAATTTCCGAACAACTCTTTGTACTTTTTTAAATTCATTTATTGTTACGACATTCATCCATCCATCCATCCATTATCTGTAGCCACTTATCTTGTTCTACAGGGTCACAGGCAAGCTGGAGCCTATCCCAGCTGACTATGGGTGAGAGGCAGGGTACACCCTGTGTTAGGACTGGGGACTGTCTTGGCCTCTAGAGGCCGCTGTTATTTCTTTATCTTGTCATGTTTGTTTTGGCCTCTAGAGGCCGCCACTGTTTTCTGTGTTTTGTGTTTGTTTTGACAGCCTTTGTTTTCATGTGCTTTTGCCTCACCTGTTCCTCATTTCCTGCCCCGCCTAGTTTCTAATTACCCTGTGTATAAATACTTCCTCAGTTTGGTCCCTAGTTACGGAGTCTTTGTGCTGTTATCACCTGAGATCTCTGTTCCGTGTTCCTTGCCTTTGTCTTTGTGGTCTTTTGTACTTTGTTTTCTTGTGGACATTTTGGACTTTGTGTTTACCATTTTGGGATCTTCTGAGCGTTTGTTTTTTTGCCTTTTCTTTTCTTACCTTTGGCTTTTGGATTTTTTTATTTTTTCACGTATATCTTCTGAGCGTTCGGATTATTACCTTTGTTTTTTGCCTTGGATTTTTCAGCTTTGTAAATAAACTGTTTTTTCTACTCTACTTTCACCTCACTCCTCTGCACTTGAGTCATTCCCCTGGTGGCCTAGTGGGGGTTTGCTGGATTACTACACCAGCGACCCGGGTTCGATTCCCAGCAAAACCCTAACAGAAAGACTCCGTCATGACTGACTCAGCAGAGGCTTCTTCAACTGTCTACCTGGCTAACCTTCAGGGAATGATGGCCTCATTAACACGCCTCGGATCTACCATGGACATTCAGGGACGGACTCTTGCAAGCCAACGTGAGACCCTTGCTTGCCACGAGGTACTGCTTCAGCAAATTGGGAAAGCCCTGGCACAGCTGACTCCTTTGTCCCCATCTGCTCCAGTGCCTTCTGCCACGCTGCCTACATCACCTCGTGAACCCTGCCTTCCTGCACCACAGAAGTATGGCGGCAAGCACGGGGAGTGCTGGGAGTTCCTTACCCAGTGCCAACTCACCTTTGAGCTCCAGCCTTCAACCTACACTACGGATCGCCGCAAGATCGCATATGTGATAACCAGGGCTTTGAACCGGTTCAAGGAACGAAAACCGGGAACTTTTTCTATTTCACATGGAACAGAAACGAAACCAGAAACTTTATTATTTTTTATGTTCCGGAACAGAAACGCTTATTAAAAATAATGGTAACCGGTTAATACCGGTTTTTATTTCGTTCCTCAAATGGCCCTTTTCCACTACCCTTTTTCAGCTCACTTCAGCTCGCTTCAGCTCACTTCAGCCCGACATGGCTCGCGTTTCGACTACCAAAAACCAGCACGACTCAGCTCGTTTCAGCCCTGCTTAGCCCCTAAAACTCGCACCGTTTTGGAGTGGGGCTGAAGCGAGCCAAACCGTGCCGAGTGAGGTTGGGGGCGTGAGCAGACACTCCCCTGTGCACTGATTGGTGAGGAGGAGTGTCCTCACATGCCCACACACGCCCCGCGAGCGCGCTGGGATCTGTAAACACCGCAAACCCGGAAGAAGAATAATTATGAATTACGAGAATTTCTGAAGCCTTATGCGCCTCGCCTCATCTATACGCTCTTGCCAGTATCTGTTGGCATTGTCGGTGACAACAAGCCACAGCACCAAGACCAGCAACACTAACGACTCCATGTTTATTGTTTACTATTCGGGTCGTGAGACTACTGCTTAAAAGCTCACTGAATCAGTGACATACAGAGCATCGTGGACGAGTTCGCGGAGCGCAAGGCTCGTCGTATGCCCTTCAAATAATGCGCGCAGTAGGCTATTGATGTTTTATTATGAGCCATGTACAGTATGTCGCCTAATGTTTTTTTGTTTCTGAGTTACATGTTCGTTTGAAGGACTTAATGTACAAAATAACATAGTTGCACCCCGCAGTGTTGAAACTGGTAAACACAGTGCATTCAGTGAGGTTTGCACCGCCCTCCTTTTATTTCTGACTCTTCCTGTCACCGTTGCAACCTCAGAGCGCTCATTCGTATGCCCTTCAAATAATGTGCGCAGTATAGGCTATTGATGTTTTATTATGAGCCATGTACAGTATCCTAATGTTTTTTGTTTCTGAGTTACATGTTCGTTTGAAGGACTTGATGTACTAAATAACATAGTTGCACCCGGTAGTGTTGAAATTGGTAAACACCGCAGTTGCGGACATTTTGTAGCCTAAAATGATGTTATGATAAGCTTTAATAAAATGCCCGGTCATTTGCCCCGCCCCCGGCCCGGCTCTGACTTGTTCCGCCACTGTCACTGATGTCACTGTTTGCGCTGCTTAACGACATCACGTGACGTCCACCCACTTTCGCTAACTCCACCCAATGTGTCCACCCACTTCCAGCCAGCACGGTTCAGCGCGATTGTAGTCGAAATGCAACTCCAACAGCCCCGCTCAGCTCGACTCAGCTCGACTCAGCACGGCACGGCTCAGCCGCGTTTGTAGTGGAAAAGCGGCAAAAGTTTCTGTAGCCTACAAATAAAAGTCATTCTTCTCCTGCGCAAGTTTCTATGACCCGCTGGGGTTCACTTCCTGTGTGACGTTCGCTGACTGAATGGAGAGAGCGGGAAGGTGGACTGCTATCATGTCTCCATTACTGAGTGTCTGAGCAAAGAAGAGCCTGAACGTTGCAACCTCCCTATTGGCTGTTTGTAAAAATGTATCAATTGTTGCCCTTCCCACAGGAATCATCGCGGGCTTGAGAGACGAGACCTGACAAGTTAGTTCGTTGGTAGCAGAACAAAATGTCTGGACACAAATCGGGTTTTCAGAAAAGGAAAGAAAATAAACGGAGGGTCGAAAATACAAAAAAGGAGGCAGAAAATGCAAAACGAGTTTTAAGGTAGGACAAATGGTTACTTTTCTGAGGCAGCCCGCCGTGGCTGCAGGCTTCCAGTTGGTGTCATTGAATGATTACTTTTCTGAGGCAGCCCGTCGTGGCTGCCTGCAGGCTTATTTATTATAGCCCATTTCGTTAAAATAGTTTATATAAAATGTTTATAGTTATGTGATGGTTGTCCTGATTTAGACTGTTTTTTTTTGGGGGGGGGGGGGGGGGGGGGTTGCGCGATGTTGCACCCGGGTCCAGATTAGGGCAGAACCGGCCCTGGCTACATTTCAGGTGTAGTTTGTTTTATGTATGTATGTACTTGCATAGATGTGTACTTGGTCTTCCAATATGGCGCCTAACAAAATCTCGCGGCGCGGTGACGTCATGCGGTAGCCCTCTATAGGGCCTGACTAGCCTTTGGTAACACACTAAACGAATTCTCTTTCATTTTTGGCACTTTTTCTGTTTGTGTAGATGGGAAGACATACTGAGAATCCAAATCGCCAACATTTGAAATAATAATTGTTTTGAATTATTTCTTGTCTTATTTAATGAAGGTTGTAATAGAATTTAGCCTACATTTGGCTTAAGCTGGATGAGACAGAGACATAATTTTATAGCCATTTGTTAAACAGCTGACAGGGAACATAATTAACCGTTCCGGGAACGAAATTTTTTTGTTCTAACCGGTTCGGGAACGTCTATTTAATGGTGGAACCCAAAACCGGAAACATTAAAATTCCGTTTCTGTTCGGAATGAACCAATAGGAAAAAAATTCTGGTTCAAAGCCCTGGTGATAACCTTGTTAGCTGATAAGGCACGAGCTTGGGCAACAGCCGTCTGGCAGAGACAGGGACCCGAGTGCTCTGACTTCAAGCTGTTTATGGAGGAGATGCTTCGGGTCTTCGATCAGGCAGACATCAGTAAAGATGCAGCCAGGAAGCTCATGTCCATCCGGCAGGAAGGAAGCGTTGCAGACTATGCCATCTCGTTCCGGACGCTCGCAGCAGTCAATGGATGGAACGAGACTGCCCTGGTTTCAGCCTTCCACCATGGTCTGTCTGACCCCATCAAGGACGGTCTGGCCTCTATCGGATGCCCAAGTGACCTCGAAACACTGATTTCACACGCCATTCGTCTTGACAACAGGATTAGAGAACGCCGCCAAGTCCTGAGCCTCCCCGGTCTCACTGCCTCAACATGGAGCCCATCTACCTCCTCCAGTGACTGTCCAGAGCCCATGCAAGTGGGTCGTACTCGCCTCTCCGCATCTGATAGGGTGCGCAGAAGGAGGGACAAGTGCTGCATCTACTGTGGCAAGCCTGGCCATTTCCGAGCATCATGTCCTGAGCTCTCGGGAAAAGGACCGCCCCATCCAGCCAAGGGAAGGTTGTGACGGGGCCTACCCTCTCTCCCGAACTCCCTGGCCAAGGAGTCTACATCCCGGTCTCCATCTCCTGGGGTGAGTCCGTCCACTCTTGTCAGGCCTTGTTAGACTCCGGGGCGGCGGGAAACTTTATGGATATCCACTTCGCCCAAAGAATCAATGTCCCTACTGCTCCTTTTGAAGTCCCACTGTCTGTGTCTGCCCTCGATGGCCAAGCTTTAGGTGACGGAAGAGTCACCCAAGTTACTTCTCCAGTCTTTCTCCAGGCTCAAGGTCACAAAGAAGAAATTTCTCTGCACCTTATTCATTCGCCAGAGTTCCCAGTTATTCTAGGCCTTCCTTGGCTTACCCGCCACAACCCTCGCATAGACTGGGTAACAAGCCAGGTTGTGGAATGGGGTCCTGCATGCCATGCCTCTTGTCTGCTCTCTAGCTCTCCTGTGTCTCCTACCGAGCCTCCTGATCTCACAGAGTTATCTCAAGTTCCCACAGAGTACTGGGATTTGAAAGAAGTGTTCAGCAAGAGTAGGGCCACCATTCTTCCTCCGCACCGTGCCTACGACTGTGCCATCGATTTGCTCCCTGGGACTACCCCTCCTCGGGGCAGACTGTTTTCCCTCTCTCAGCCAGAACGCAAGGCCATGGAGGAATACATTAAGGATGCCCTGGTCTCTGGGTTCATTCGACCCTCCACCTCACCTGCTGGCGCCAACTTCTTCTTTGTCGGTAAAAAGGATGGAGGGCTCCGACCGTGTATTGACTACAGGGGCCTTAACAAAATCACGGTGCGCAACCGCTATCCCCTTCCGCTGATGTCCACAGCGTTCGACCTGCTCCAAGGCGCCACTGTCTTCACCAAGTTGGACTTACGGAACGCATACCACCTCATCCGTATCTGACAGGGAGACGAGTGGAAGACTGCCTTTAACACCCTGTCAGGGCACTATGAGTATCGAGTTATGCCCTTCAGACTCACCAACGCACCAGCACTTTTTCAGGCCCTAATCAATGATGTCTTGAGGGACATGATTAACCAGTACGTTTTCGTCTATCTCGACGACATCTTGATATTTTCCAAAACCTTACAGGAGCACCACCACCATGTCCGCCAAGTCCTCCAGAGACTTCTACAGAACAATCTGTTTGCTAAAGCCCAGAAATGCGAGTTTCATGTCCCCGAGGTCTCCTTCCTGGGTTTTATTGTACGGACGGGACAACTCCAAATGGACCCAGCCAAGACCCTGGCCGTCTGGGACTGGCCTACTCCCAAGTCCGTTAGAGAAGTTCAGCGGTTCTTAGGATTCGCTAACTTCTACCGCAAGTTCGTCAGGAACTTCAGTTCCGTAGCAGCACCCATATCGGATCTCACCAAAAAGACTGGTGGATCTTATGTCTGGTCTCCTCGGGTGGAAAAGGCGTTCAAGGACCTCAAGCACCGCTTTTGCATGGCACCCATTCTGGTCCTCCCGGACACTTCCCAACCGCTCATCGTGGAGGTGGACGCCTCGGACAGTGGTGTCGGCGCGGTGCTCTCTCAACGCTCAGAAGGAAAGTTGCACCCCTGCACTTACTTCTCCCACCGCCTGAGCCCTGCGGAGTCCCGGTATGATGTGGGGGATCGAGAACTGCTAGCGGTTAAACTGGCCCTTGAGGAGTGGAGGCACTGGCTGGAGGGAGCGCAACATCCATTCCTGGTTTGGACAGACCACAAGAACCTGGAGTACCTCCAGCAAGCCAAGAGACTGAACCCACGACAGGCTAGGTGGGCCTTGTTTTTCAGTCGATTCAATTTCACCCTATCGTACCACCCTGGCTCTAAGAACATCAAACCGGACGCGCTCTCCAGGCTATTCTCACCCAACAACAGGGAGAGTGAAGTTGGGCCTATTATCCCGATGTCCCGGATTGTGGCCCCTGTCCGCTGGGGTGTTGAGGAGGCCGTCCGACAAGCTCAACGCCAGGACCTCGGTCCTGGGACGGGGCCACCGGGCCTCCTGTACATCCCTCATCAAGCCTGGGCCAAGGTTCTCCAGTGGGGTCATTCGTCCCCTCTCACCGCCCACCCGGGAGCTCAGAGGACCCTGGACTTCTTGAAAAGACGCTTCTGGTGGCCAAGCATGGAGAAGGAAGTGCGGTCATTTGTCCTGTCCTGTGAGGTGTGCACCAGAAGCAAGAACCCACGACAGCATCCCCAGGGCCTCCTGCATCCCCTGCCCATTCCCCGGCGTCCCTGGCCCCATGTGGCAGTCGACTTCATCACGGGTCTTCCTGACTCACAAGGTAACACTGTCATATTGGTCATTGTCGACAGATTCTCAAAGGCCTGCTGCTTTATACCACTGTGCAAACTCCCTTCTGCTCTTGAAACAGCCAAACTTATTTTTTCTCATGTCTTCCGAGTCTTTGGTCTTCCACAGGACATCGTCTCTGACCGGGGGCCCCAGTTCTCCTCCTGAGTGTGGCGCGGGTTCTGCAAGCTCATCGGGGCCACTGCCAGCCTCTCCTCTGGGTTCCATCCCCAGTCCAATGGCCAGACGGAGAGGCTCAACCAGGACCTGGAAACCACCCTACGAGGCCTGGTGATGGATAACCCGACATCATGGAGCACCTGGCTGCCATGGGCGGAGTACGCCCACAACACCCTGCAGTCATCGGCCACCAGGTTGTCGCCATTCCAGTGCCAATTCGGGTTCCAGCCACCTCTGTTTCCAGACCAGGAGGAGGATGCTGGGGTGCCCTCGGTCAACCAGTATGTGAGACGGTGTCACAAGACCTGGAACAAGGTCAGGAGGACCCTCATCCAGACTTCCAGGTCCAACCAGACTCAGGCCAACCGCCATAGAAGGCCTGCCCACGTTTTCCGCCCTGGGCAGCGGGTTTGGCTGTCCACCAAGGACCTTCTGCTGCGGGTGGAGAACTGCAAGCTTGCTCCTCGCTACATTGGCCTCTTCAAGGTTGTGCGCAGGGTGAACCCTGTCGCCTACCGGCTCCAGTTGCCCCGGACTCTAAGGATCAACCCCACGTTCCATGTTTCCCTGTTGCGGCCCGTACTGTCGTCCACGTATGCCCCTGCCCCTAGGAATCCCCCACCTCCCTGCATCTTCCAGGGTCAGACTGTGTTCACCGTGCACCACCTGCTTGACTCCCGCCGGGTCCATGGTGGGCTCCAATATCTAGTGGACTGGGAGGGCTATGGCCCTGAGGAGCGCTGTTGGGTCCATGCTCGGGACGTATTAGACAAAGAACTTTGTTGGGACTTCCATTCGGCCCATCTGGATCACCCTGGGAATGTCAGGAGACGCTCCTTGAGGGGGGGGGTCCTGTTAGGACTGGGGACTGTCTTGGCCTCTAGAGGCCGCTGTTATTTCTTTATCTTGTCATGTTTGTTTTGGCCTCTAGAGGCCGCCACTGTTTTCTGTGTTTTGTGTTTGTTTTGACAGCCTTTGTTTTCATGTGCTTTTGCCTCACCTGTTCCTCATTTCCTGCCCCGCCTAGTTTCTAATTACCCTGTGTATAAATACTTCCTCAGTTTGGTCCCTAGTCACGGAGTCTTTGTGCTGTTATGTTATCACCTGAGATCTCTGTTCCGTGTTCCTTGCCTTTGTCTTTGTGGTCTTTTGTACTTTGTTTTCTTGTGGACATTTTGGACTTTGTGTTTACCATTTTAGGATCTTCTGAGCGTTTGTTTTTTTGCCTTTTCTTTTCTTACCTTTGGCTTTTTGTTTTGACTTTGAACTTTTGGATTTTTTAATTTTTTTGCATATATCTTCTGAGCATTCGGATTATTACCTTTGTTTTTTGCCTTGGATTTTTCAGCTTTGTAAATAAACTGTTTTTTCTACTCTACTTTCGCCTCACTCCTCTGCACTTGAGTCATTCCCCTGATGGCCTAGTGGGGGTTTGCTGGATTACTACACCAGCGACCTGGGTTCAATTCCCAGCAAAACCCTAACACCCTGGACAAGTCACCAGGTTATCGCAGGGCTGACACACAGAGACCAACAACCACTCACACCTACAGTCAATTTAGAGCCACCAATTAACCTAACCTGCATGCCTTTGGACTGTTGGGAAACCGGAGCACCTGGAGGAAACCCAAGCAGACACGGGGAGAACATGCAAACTCCACACAGAAAGGCCCTCGCCAGCCGCTGGGCTCAAACCCAGGACCTTCTTGCTGTGAGGCGACAGTGCTAACCACTACACCACCGTGCTGCCTGTTACTACATTCAGTGTTGTGGAATACCCACGAAACAAGTTCATTCCTGTTAACACTTACGTTATAACAGATGGAAAACATTCCCTCACCACCCTCTTTTCTCTCTCTTTTTAATAAGACAAAAAAAGAAAGAAAGAAAAAACATAGCTTGTGGTGTAACTTTGAAACTGGATTGTTACAAATAGTTGACACTGGAAACTCCTTCCAGAAATGTGAATTAGGTCAAGTCAAGTCAGGTCAAGTTTATTTGTATAGTGCTTTTAACAACAGACATTGTCGCAAAGCAGCTTTACAGAAAATTAAAGACTTTAAACATGAGCTAATTTTCTCTCTTTCTCCCCTCCTACCTACTCTGTCTGTCCCTCTCTGAGTTACATGTCAATCCTGAGCTCGAGATGCTGACCTTTTCTGCTCCTCAAACCTGCCTGATCCATCCTGATGCCCTACGTCTAGCTGGAGTCTCATCACATCGCTCCTGTGGAGGATGGCCCCACATGGACAGTCGAAAGTCACACTTGGAAGATGCTCTGGACACTTACAGCAATGCTTTTATGGCTGAGGACTACATTTAACTTGCTAACTTTAGGACTGCAGTGTCATGAACAATTTTGCACTTAAGTTTCCATCAGTGAAGAGTTTATAACATCAACAAAACAGACTTCATGTTAAAACTGTTAAAAATGTTATAATCACGCTATCTGTTATCACCCAAATGAGGATGGGTTCCCTTTTGAGTCTGGTTCCTCTCGAGGTTTCTTCCTCATATCGTCTGAGGGAGTTTTTCCTTGCCACCATCGCCACAGGCTTGTTCACTGGGGATAGATTAGGGATAAAATTAGCTCATGTTTAAAGTCACTAAAATTCTGCAAAGCTGCTTTGCGACAATGTCTATTGTTAAAAACGCTATAAAAATAAACTTGACTTGAAACTTGGCTAATTTTATCCCTAATTTATCCCCAATGAGCAAGCTTGTGGCGATGGTGGTGAGGAAAAACTCCCTCAGACGACACGAGGAAGAAACCTCCAGAGGAACCAGACTCAAAAGGGAACCCATCCTCATCTGGGTGATAACAGATCTCACGATTGTAAATAACTCACTTCTATAACTGTGTCCTATATAATATAGTCACAAAGTATAACTGTGTAACCAGGAAATTCATTATATTTTTAACATGAAGTCTGTTTTGTTGATGTTATAAACTGTTTATTGATGGAAACTTGAGCGCAAAACTGTTCATGACGACTGCAGTCCTAAATTTAGGAAGTCAAATGTAGCCCTCAGCCATAAAAGCATTACTGTAAGTGTCCAGAGCGTCTTCCAAGTGCGACTTTCGACTGTCCATATGGGGCTGTCCTCCACAGGAGCGATGTGATGAGACTCCAGCTAGACGTAGGGCATCAGGATGGATCAGGCAGGTCCGAGGAATAGAAGAGGTCAGCATCTAACTGGTGTCTCAGGATTGACATATATCTCAGAGGGACAGACAGAGTGATAGAGAGAGAGAACACAGGTTGTTAGGTATGCCCACAGTCAAAAAAATAACTTGCTCAGTGAACGTAATAAAATTATGGAAAGTATTTCCACCCAAGTAAAATGCGTTAACTTAGCCAGAAACAATTTTGTAGAACCACAAAACTTGATTTTATATAATAAAAGCTACATGTTAGACTTAGGTTCATGTAACAGACACCCATGTTGGTTTTTTTTAGTGCAATGTCACCTAATGAGTAATTAAACATATTTTTAGAGAAAACTTCACCATATCAACACGTTTGTACTCATTTGTTGAAAAAATGACATGTTTTTTTAAACCTAAGATTACACGGCACATCCAGTACACAGTCCTGTGCAAAAGTCTTAGGTACCTTATTTTTTTCATACAAACTTTGTTATAGATTTCTAATTTATGACTTCTACATTATCGAGTCGGTACAAAAACATTTTAGAGTCCAAATGTTTGTTCATTTTCCAGCACAAAATTAAATGCTACAGAAAAAAAGTTTGTATCTGAGCAGTGTATTACATAAGAGAGCACTTTTCAGATTAAAAAACAAAACATAATGAAGGCTACTGGGTTTTGGTGCAAAAGTAAGAAGCGAGTGTGACAGTCAAAGTGTCTGGAAGAACTGTGGCTGGTTGTGTAAGATGGTCAGTAAAACCTACAGCTCATTTCCGCATAAAACTGCACTCATTGGACCTGAGACTACTATTTTTTTTTCAGCAAAGGGCTGTCTCACACCAAATATTGGCTTTGTTTCATTTATTACAGCTTACTGATTATAGTATTTTTAAACGTTGAAACGTTTCATTTCATATAGTACTGTACATGCGTCACTGTGAATGAGCCGTTACTCTAGAAATGATTTATTTTCAGATGCAACTTCAACTTATAGGAACACAGACAAAACTCACAAGTAGTCAAGACAATGAGTTCTTTTCAGTTTAAGTTTTAAAAACCTATCAAACTGAGTTCATTATTCAAAACTTATAACGACAAATGGAATGTAAAAGAAGAAATAAGTTTGCATAACTTAATGAAGCTATCATTTTATCCCTCTGTCACATTGGGGTGATTCATTGTTTAAGTTTTACTGATTGTAATTCTGTAGTCGTGAAGAACCTGCTACGTCCGTGAATATAGTTTATTTTATACAAAATCTTATATGTACATGGTGAATGCTCAGGAGAAAAAAAAACAATAAAAACAAGGCATTCTGTAAACGAATGTAATCATGTTTGGTAAAAGGGTGAAGCAAGCATTTCGTCTTTCCTGTGTGTGTTATTCTGTCCATTGCAGCATCACCATATAAAGTGCACACAGTATAGCAAAATCTCTGCTGGACAAACAAAAAGCTTGCATCGCAGACAAACAAAGGTAAGAGTTATTATTATATGGTTTGTTTTCTGATACTATGAACTGCTAACTTGGGTTTTGAAAAATGCAGTTTTTAAAAATATTAGTTAAACTCAAGTACCAAATTAACATTATTTTATTTCCTACATTTTCTATTAACATTATTATTGGCAAGACTGGTTGACAGTGAGTTCATGCCATAAATAATTAAAATGACAAATTCTGACTACCACCACCACCACCACCACCTTTGTTTAAGTTTTTATCCCCCACTGGCCGAAAGGCCCGAAGGGAGATTAAGGCCGAATCCCATTTCACCCCTTGGACCAACCCCTTGGCCCTTCCCCTCCATTTTGCGCGTTCACGTGAAGGGGTAGGGGTATCCCAATCCCAGTTAACGCGGAGGGGTAGGGGAAGGGGTAGGGCTTCTGTACCCCTCCAAACGGAGATTTTCCTGGAGCTGACTCCGAACGAAGGGGTTTGAGTGATTTCCCACAATGCTATGCGGATTTCAGCGAGATTTCATGCGGATTTCAGAAAGATGGCGGTTCCCGCGGCGAAAGATTGTCATAAATGTATTTTCTCCATTATTTACGTGTTTTAAGTTGTTATCCAGAGGAAACGCCGCTTGATTCGCTTTCGAGCTGAGAATGAGCAGCGATTTCTGAAATCCAAGCTGCTGCTAAAAAGCTTTGGGAGTGAGTATTGTTTTCGGTTGCTTGACTGCGTACGTTTTGTTCTGTTATTCTCGCTTTTATTGTTTACATGAGTGTTCTGACACCTCATTCTGTCGGATGTGGTGCATGAAGCGCCAAAGATATCCCATTCAGTGGTGTTAGTTAACAAATCACACCCTGCCAGCAGAGATTTCTGGTTCTGCCTCTGGCTCTGACTGTAGTGGCTGGTCGCAGCCAATGACGTATTTGGTCGCGTTTTGCTAACGTAAACGCTGACGGAGGTACGCGATGACGTATGCGATCGTTGAAGGGCTATCCCAATACGTAGGGGTTGAATTTCAAGCCCTATCCCTTGTAGCTCAGTTTCAAGGGGAAGGGCCAAGGGGAAGGGGGAGGGGAAGGGGTAGGGGTAGGGGTAGAAATTAGAATTGGGATTGGGCCTATATCATGGCGATGTCCATCTGTCCGTCCATCCCAGGCAAGGGTGCTCACATTCTGAAATCAACTCCTCTCACAATTTTTGGAGGAATTTCACAAAACTTGACAAGAGGCATTGTAGTATGTCGGTACTTGGCATATTTAAATTTCATTAAATTCGGTCACATTTTACCAGAGTTACAGCCCTTGATTAACAAAATTATACTTTGACAATTTCATGAGAGTGTGTTTTCCTTCTGAAATCCACTCCATTCATCCATCCATTATCTGTAGCCACTTATCCTGCCCTACAGGGTCACAGGCAAGCTGGAGCCTATCCCAGCTGACTATGGGCGAAAGGCGGGGTACACCCTGGACAAGTCGCCAGGTCATCGCAGGGTTGACACATAGGCTACGTTTACATTAGACCGTATCTGTCTCGTTTTCTTCACGGATGCACTGTCCGTTTACATTAAACCGCCTGGAAACGCCGGGAAACGGGAATCCACCAGCGTCCACGTATTCAATCCAGATCGTGTCAGCTCTGGTGCTGTGTAAACATTGAGAATACGTGGATACGCTGTGCTGAGCTCTAGCTGGCGTCTCATTGGACAACGTCACTGTGACATCCACCTTCCTGATTCGCTGGCGTTGGTCATGTGACGCGACTGCTGAAAAACAGCGCAGACTTCCGCCTTGTATCACCTTTCATTAAAGAGTATAAAAGTATGAAAATACTGCAAATACTGATGCAAATACTGCCCATTGTGTAGTTATGATTGTCTTTAGGCTTGCCATCCTTCCACTTGCAAGTGGTAAGTGATGTGCGCTGGGATCACACACACAGCGGCTCATTCCCGAATCACAGCTTGTTCACTTCACTCGCGTGCTCTGTGAGCTGCGCAAGGCCGGAGTGCGCACCCTCCAGAGGGCACTCGCTGTTCAGGGCGGAGTGATTTGGAGCGCAGGATGCCTGCGGAGCCGAGCGTATCCGTGTATTGGTATTGCTGTGTGCACGCAAATCATGTATTGGTGCTGCTGTGTGCACACTAATCGTTTTAAAAACGTTAATCTGATGATCCGGTCTAATGTAAACATGGGCATAGACACAGACAACCATTCACACTCACATTCACACCTACGGTCAATTTAGAGCCACCAATTAGCCTAACCTGCATGCCTTTGGAGTGTGAGGGAAACCGGAGCACCCGGAGGAAACCCACGCGGACACAGGGACAGCATGCAAACTCCACGCAGAAAGGCCCTCTTCGGCCGCTGGGCTTGAACCCAGGACCTTCTTGCTGTGAGGTGACCGTGCTAACCACTACACCACCGTGCTGCCCCTGAAATCAACTCCTCTCACAATTTTTGGAGGAATTTCACCAAACTTGGCAAAAGGCATTGTTATATATCAGTAGTACGCATATTGTTATTTTGTTCAATTCGGTCGCATTTTACCAGAGTTGTGGTTCTTGATTAACAACATTGTACTTTAACAATTTCATGAAGGTGTGCTTGCCTTCTGACATCAACTCCTCTCACAATTTTTGGACAAATTTCTCGAAGCTTGGTAAACGGCCTTGTTATATGACGGTAATATGCATATTGTGATTTAATTTCATCTCATCTCATCTCATTATCTGTAGCCGCTTTATCCTGTTCTACAGGGTCGCAGGCAAGCTGGAGCCTATCCCAGCTGATTATGGGCGAAAGGTGGGGTACACCCTGGACAAGTCACCAGGTCATCACAGGGTTGACACATAGACACAGACAACCATTCACACTCACATTCATACCTACGGTCAATTTAGAGTCACCAGTTAACCTAACCTGCATGTCTTTGGACCGTGGGGGAAACCGGAGCACCCGGAGGAAACCCACGCGGACACAGGGAGAACATGCAAACTCTGCACAGAAAGGCCCTCGCTGGCCACGGGGCTCGAACCCAGGACCTTCTTGCTGTGAGGTGACAGCGCTAACCACTACACCACCATGCCACCCTGATTTAATTTCATTTGTGAAAATTTTCCCAGAGTTTTGACCCTTGATTAAATAACTGACAGTTTCATCAGGGTGTACGTTCTTCTGAAATCAACTCCTCTCACAATTTGTGGAGGAATTTCACCAAACTTGGCAAAAGGCTTTGTTATATGACAGTTATACACATATTGAAATTTGTTTAATTTGGGCAAATTTTAACCAGAGTTATGCCCTTGATTATTCACAAACTTGTACTTTGGCAATTTCATCAAGGTGTGCTTGCTTTGTGAAATCAACTTCCCTCATAATTGTTGGAGGAATTTCATGTAATTTGGCAAAAAGGTTTTTTTTTTATCCCCCGCTGGCCGAAAGGCCCGAAGGGAGATTATGTCGTTGCACTGTCCGTCCGTCTGTCCGTCCATCCCGGGAAGGGTACTCACTTTCTGAAATCAACTCCTCTCACAATTTTTGGAGGAATTTCATGAAATTTGACAGGATTCTTTGTTATATGTTGGTCATACGCATATTGCAGTTTCATTCAATTCAGTTGCATTTCACCAGAGTTATGGCAGAGTTGCCAGTGGGGGATACTGTGCTCTCAGAGCACTCTTGTTCTCTTTGAATGTCACAAGGTTGATTTTTTTATCAAGGAAAAAGTAACACTGCGTATAGCATGTTAATCCTATAGTAATACTTATTTACTTACTTACTTACTTACTATGTCGAGCTAGCTCGGCTAAGCCTCGACACATGTCTTCTCCATTCTTTTTTGTCGCTCATTAGGGTGGGGAGGTCTGCAATCTGGCAGCCGATGTCATCTGCTATTTGCTCTGGGTATGTCCTCTTGGGATGACCCTGCGATCTCCTTCCATGGGAGGGTGTCCATAAAACTATTTCACCAGCCAGTTCCTGCTTGGTGTGCCAGCAATGCCCGGCGAAACGCAATCTCTGTTGTCTGATAGAGTGGCTGAGGGGTGGGATGTTGGTGTAGAGTTCTTTGTTCATGGTATGATCATGCCAGGACCTGTTTAGAGCTGCATGGAGCATATGGGTGTAGGCCCCGTCCAACTTCCTCTCCAGTTCTGAAGTCAGGGTCCAGGAGATTGAGCCATATGTAAGGACTGACTCCACTGTCGCCCTGAAGAAGTTCCTCTTTAGGTCATCTGGGAGGGTTGATTTCCAGATCTTATCCATTCCGTTAAGGGCTCTCCATGCTTTTCCGAGTCTAATGTCGACGTCTCATTCGGTTGAGGCAATGTAGCTACCAAGGTACTTAAAATCATCCACCTGTTTGATCTTTTTGCCGCTCAGACTGCTCATACCTGCCGATGCATCTTTGTTCAGGCACATGAACTCCGTTTTCTCAGCATTAACGCAGAGCCCAATTTCTTTGGCTAGCTTCTCAATGCTATGAAGGAGTGAGGTTGCATCTCTTAGTTCATCTGCGAGGATTGCAATGTCATCAGCATAGTCAGCGTCTGTGATCTTCTGAGCTGGATGCCGTCTGCTTCTCCGTTCGGTGAGAGTAAAGCCGAGTTCCATGTTGTCGTCGAGAGCTTTTCTTAGGACCTAGTCCAGGCAGATGATGAAAAGAAAAGGGGCCAGGGTGTCTCCTTGCAGGACTCCAGTGGTGATTTCGAAGAAGTCAGTGTCTCCATTGGGAGAGCGTACCATAGACCGGGTGTTTTTGTATAGCATCATGATGACATCTACTGTTTCCCTTGGTATTCCATATGCGGTCAGGATCGCCTCCATTTTTCCACAGTAGATGGAATCAAAGGCTTTAGAGAAGTCGACAAACAGTAGGGTTGCAGGAAGATTTTTCGCGTTTACTCCGTCTAATATCCTATGGATGGTCAGTATCTGTCCGGAGGTAGATCTGTTTGCTCTGAAACCATTTTGGTTCTTCCTCAGTATAGGGTCGACTCCTGGGCGTACTCTGTTCAGTAGCATCAGGTTGTAGATTTTCGCCGCAATTGCAGTGAGTGTGATGCCTCTATAGTTCTTCGTGATCCTGAGGTTACCCTTTTTGGGGAAAGGGAGTATGCAGCCTTCAGACCATCTCACAATGGGGTCCTGATTATAGACACTGTTGGCCATATCTAATAGGGTGTGATGGAATTCTTCTAGCTTCCATACTTCAGCTGGTATCTCATCGAGTCCGTAGGCTTTACCATTTTGAATGCAGCGGATTGCCAACTTGAGTTCTTCCATTGTAAAGGGGCCTTTCTTTATATTAAGCTCGTTTGCAACTACTGGTGTCACTTGCTCGTTAGAGATTACAGGTGGCTTACCAAGCAGGTCTTGGAAATGTTGTTGCCAAAGCTGAAGTCGCTCTTCCTGGCTTGAGGCTTTCAATTTGCCTTGGGTGATGTTTTTCCTCCCACTGATTTCGTTGACAGTCTTCCATGCTTCAGCTGCCTTTTTATTGCTAGAAGTGGTTCTGATGTGGTCAATCTTTCTCTGCAGGTATTCCATTTGCTCAATTTCATATGAGCCTTTGAGCGCCGCCCGAGCATCTTCAAATTGCTTAACATTTTCAAGAGAAGGAAGAGAGGTTTTAAGCTGTGCAGCTGTGTGCAGATCATGTTGTTTTTGGCATATCTCTGCTGATTCCCACGATTCTTGTTTCTTTGCCTTGGGTTTCAGCGGGATGGTGTGTTTGACTGTTTCCCTGCAAGCTATTTCAAAATTTTCATAGGTGGAATTTACAGAAGGGATTGATGTAGAGTCTTGGAGGGAAGCGAATCTATTATTCAGCTGGATAACAAAGGCTTCGTGGATCTTAGGATTCGTCTTTAGCATTGACCAGTCATAGGGGACCGCGATGCTTGATTTCTTCTTATTTGCACGAAGACTCAGGCGGATTCGAGACGAAACAATACGGTGGTCAGATGCAACGCTGAAGAAGGAGTTAAAGGCTCTACAGTTCTTAGCACTGTTTCTCCACTTTCGATTAATGATTATGTAGTCTAGTTGGGCCTTGTATCCATTTGGGGCTGCGTGAGTCCATTGCTGTCCCCATCTTTTCTGAAAGATTGTATTCAGGCAAACGAGGTTATTTTCTTTGAGGTAGTCTTTCAGCATTTGGCCATTTTGATTTATTTTTTGGTGGAATGCGAATTTGAAGCCGTCGTCCTGACCAAGATGGGCATTGAATTCCCCGCCAATGATAAGGACGTTATGTTTCGGGACTTGTCTGGTCACTGCTGTCAGTTCTTCATAGAAATGCTCGACTTCGGGCTCATCACTCACATTAGTTGGGCTGTAGCAGGAGATGACAGCTGTTTGAGGGTTTCCATTGAAGGTGGCTATCATTATCCTTAGGATTATCATTTCGACGCTGGCGAGTGCTTTGTAAGCTGCAGAGCTGAAAAGCATCCCCACTCCTCCAGTTGTAGTGTTGACTCTATTTTTCCATGCTGAGCAGGTGATCAGTCTCCAATCTCCATGAGAGTGTACCATGGTGGTTAGGTTGTCATGAGTGAACCTGTGCTCTTGTACGCAGACAATGTTGTGATTTGTGGCTTCAGCAGATGCAATCATTTTGGGGATTTTCTCAACCTTCTGGAGTGTCTGTACGTTGAGGGTGCCAACAAAGATATCTTTTTTCCTTTTCATTAGGTTGGGCAAAGGGTCAGCTTTGCTGTGTGGAGATGATAACTCCCATTCACCGGCTCCCCAGGTTGCGGATAGGGGAACGGCCTCCATAATAGAGGCTGGCTGCGAATAGGTTGAATAAGCAGTGCCGGACAAAATCACAGTATGCCCTTTGGCAAGGCATAGTACCCGTTTTGCCACCCGAGCAGGGTTACGTTGAAGACATCGGGGAGCAGGATGTTGGATTGGTAGAAGGAGCAGTGAACGACAGACTGTAAATCTGGTTCTATCTACTCGTGGCGAGGCAGTTCATCTCAACTTTGTTGGATGTCTCGGCAAGGCACAAACACTCTCAGGGAGGGTACTGCATACGCTTGTATGGAGCAGCGACCGCAAGTGGTTATAAATTGCTACTGAAAGCTAATTCATGACACACAACCCAAATCGACGTTCATCCCGCATCACTCGTCATGCAGTCAAACAAGGAGCGCGTCCTGCAGTGGCCTCCCAAGCTGTAGTCGAAAAATCAGCTACTGGGAAGGATGATGATGACAACGACTATGATGATGAAATTAATGATAAGATAGCTACACCAAGGCTAATGAAAGGGCTATAGTAATAGTGGATATTTCTTTTATCCATATTCACTGGATATGGGTAATCGCGCACTCTAATTGGCTACTCTACTACTAGGATATCAGCTCACACCGTGAGAAGAGAAAAACAAAATGGCAGAGCGTGTTGCTGAACAAACTGAGGACAAAATAAAAACTCTCTAAAACAAAACCCCCCAAAATACAAAAAAGCATCAAAATATGGAATAAAATATTTGACGGTAAGAATGTATCTTTTTTATTTTTCAAGAATCATTATTGCATTTTTCACAAATTGCTACTGTCATTCTGCCAGTTTGTTTACATTCTAAGCAGAAATTATTTTGTCAGACATTTTGTACAAAGTTTTTATTGACTGAATTTGAAAAAAAAACCTAAAACTAAAAATGCTCTGTTTCTCAAAATCCAGTGAATTTGGATAGAATAAAACAGTTATTCCACTCAATCTCGTCGTACATGGGTTATAGACACTATCAGCTCATGTACGACTCAATTTTGTGGAATAACTCTTAACTGTATCTATAAAATGACACTAATTTATTGGCTGTTGCTAAATAATATGTCAGTCATTGTGACAGGAAAAATCTGGTAATAAAATGGTAAAACATTAGCAACTGGGTAACAACAGTTGACTGTAGGGATAGAAATAAAAATAATAGTTGCAATAACTGGATAATTGCATTACATAATTGCATAAATGCATAAATGCATGCTGATAACTCGAAAGATTGTGCACAGAAGACTCCAGCTGTTATGAGGAAAGAATATTAATAATCTCAGAGCATACATTTGCTTTCTCCTCACAGCTCACATATTGTACAGCACTTTTTGGAACACATCCCGATTTTAAACATAGGGTTTTTGTGGTATGAATTTATTTTATTCTCTGTGCCTGGTAGGCTCTTTTGTTAGTAATAGTGGCGACTCTACAGATGGTTAGTCAAAGCATTTTTGATAGAAATAAATAAAACAGGCTTAAACAATATTTTTGCCATTTTTGAGCTCATCCGGCCGACAGGTGATGAGCTTATGCCGTCATGTTTTGTCTGTCCGTCGTCCGTCCGTTGTCGTCCACATTTCGCAAAAATCGTTTCTTCTCTCTCAATTCTTCACTGATTTTTATTCTTTTTGGCAGGAAGGTAGATCTGCCTGGGGTGCATATAGCTTCAACACAAATTTGCATAATTGCAATTAATAATGAAGATATGGACTAATTAAGCCCTAATGAGCAGTTTCCACACAGATCACTTCTTCTCCCTCAATTCTACCCAGATTTGCTTCATTACAATTATTAATGAAGTTATGGACTAATTGAGCCTTAATGAGCGGTTCAACAAAAATTGCTTCTTCTCAGTCAATTCCTCGCCATTTTGGATTCTTTCTGGTAAATAGGTCGGTATTCCTAGGGTGGATATAGCTTCTATATATAGTTTGTATATAGTATATATAGCTTGCAACATTTATTGTGCAAGGTGGCCCATTTTAGATTGTTCCTTCTGGACTAGACAGGGCCAGAGTGAGCTACACTGTCATTGACGGTCTTGTCTGTCAATAGTAGTGAGCGGCTGTAATGATTGTACTAGGATAAAGTATAATTGGCCATCTGTTGTGCATGTTCTGTCCCACATTCTGTCAAAAAAATCCTAACATTGTTTATATTTCTAGAGCTTGCTCAAAAATCAACAATGTACTGGACAAAGCCACTCAGCGATTTGGTCCTGACTGTGGACAGCTTTACCCTGATGATTGGCCTCCCTGCCAGCCTGCTGGCTCTCCACACCTTCATTCAGAAGATAAAACAGCAAGCTAAGCCCCTTGACGTGCTTTTGCTCAGCCTGAATATCTCGGACCTGCTCATCCTTATCTTCCTCCCAATCCGCATGAAAGAGGCAGCTGACATGGCATGGACTCTGAGCTACTTCCTGTGTCCTCTGTTGAAATATGTCATGTACACCACCATCTACAACAGCATCTTGCTTTTAACAGCAATAAGTGTGGAGCGCTATCTGGGTGTGGCTTTCCCCATTAAATACAAACAAAAGCAAAATCCACGGAATACCATAATTACTGTGGTCTTATTCTGGGTGCTTACCTTGGCCCATTGTAGTTTTGTCTTCGTTGCGCAGCAGTATGAAACCAATAATGACACCAACACTGAGCCGTTGAACAGGGACTCCTGCAAAACGATGTTTAATGACAGGCAATTGGAGATCATTTTGCCATTCCAGCTAGAGCTGTTCATCGTGCTTTTCTGTATCCCTTTTATTATTTGCAGCTTTTGCTACATCAAGTTAATCCTCATCCTCTCCCGTTTACAGAACTTCAACCGTAAGAAGTGCCGCAGGGCCATTGGACTTGCAATAGTCACCTTCCTGACCTTCATCATTTGCTTCATGCCTTTCAATGTGTCCCATTTGGTGGGTTTTATTGGATCATATGTTCCCAGCTGGAAAGTGTACACGTTGCTTCCCAGCACCTTCAACGCCTGTTTGAATCCCTTCATCTTTTATTTCTCCTCTAAACCTCTCCGAAAGAATTGTACCCTGTGCACAAGAGGACTAATCAACTGTCTTAATGTATCCTGTTTCTGGAAATTGTTCAAATTCCCTACAAAGGAGAGATTGCAGAACTCTGGAGACACTGCTTTAAGCAGCGTCTCACAGTCTAGAATTATAGGATAATGTGATTCTGTTTATCAGAATGTCTCAGCTCATTGTTGATGAACCAATAGGGACAGCGTACGTTAGGCCTCTATATCCTGCCTGAAGAGTGTACACTGTTTGCACCCCTTTACATCAAGTGCTCACTGATATCAGCACAATCGTTTTACCTTTAATAGCAAGAGTAGAATTTAAATTTAAACATCCAACTTTCCCCATGGTCAAGCAATGTCCAGTGATGGATATCAGGACAAACATCTCATCTCATCTCATCTCATCTCATCTCATCTCATCTCATCTCATCTCATCTCATCTCATCTCATCTCATTATCTCTAGCTGCTTTATCCTGTTCTACAGGGTCGCAGGCAAGCTGGAGCCTATCCCAGCTGACTACGGGCGAAAGGCGGGGTACACCCTGGACAAGTCGCCAGGTCATCGAGACAAACATGGTATAATTAAATATTATTCTATCCACATTCACTGCATATGAGCAATCACGTGTTCTGGTTGGCTACTCTACTACTAGGCTATCAGCTCATATACCGTGAGTAGAGAAACACAAAATGGTGGAACGTGTTGCTGAACCAACCGAGGACAAAATAAAAACTATACTCCAAAACAACCCCCCCCCCCCCCAAAAGCAACAAAAAACAAAATATGGAATACAAGTATTTGATGGTAAAAACATGTCTTTTTTAATTTTTCAAGAATTATTATTATAGCATTTTTCACAAGTTGCTACTGTCATTTCACTGGTTTGTTTACATTCTAAGTGGAAATGATTTGTCGGACATTTTGTATAAACTTTTTATTTATTGAATTTGCAAAAAATAAAAACACTCTGTTTCTCAAAATCCAGTGAATGTGGATAGAAAAAACAGTTATTCCACTCAATCTCATCATACATGGATTATAGCAACTCGGTGTTATGAGCTATCAGCTCATATACAACTCGATTTTGTGGAATAACTGTTAATTACTGGCTGGCGTTGAGTGGTATATCAGATATATTCCATTCAGCTAGTGTACTATTGAACAAGTCAAAGACGAGTAGCTGAATGGAATATATCTGATACACCATGAAAATAGCCAGCCAATATTATTATTATTATTATTATTATAATACACATTCCTTTTGGGTATTCAACGCATCTTTCTCTTTCAAAATTCTCTCAAAATCTTCCGTATTTAACAAAGCAAACTTGGTGGCCATTTTTGTTTACAAATTGTCACAGTCGCTCGTTAGCATGGAAGTTTTATGTCTCCGACATGTCTCTTTTCCAGTTTTTCAATGTCCGTTGGTATGTTTTTCTCTTGTAAATATGCATGAAGAATATTTAATGAAGTTTTGGTAGCCTTTCGGGTGTTCAATGCATCTTTCTCTTTCCCAGCGAACAAAGAAATGCTCCAATGTGTGACATCATGTTGTCTTCACAACCATGCAATATCGTAAACCATATTCAACACTCATTCTCCATTGAGCAGAGTGACATAATACACATAGGATATGCAATATGAGAATAATATTGCATGCTATCAAGCCAATTGAATGAAACCCGCTAGAAGGGAACACAACACATGTTTTTATTCTATCGAAAAAGTGTCCTGTATGTACAATAATATGGAATATGACATCAGTGTTGCCCTTTTAAAAGAGCCTAAACATGTGAATTTGGGTCTTGTCTTTGGCTCAAGATGGAAACCCAGTCCAGTATAAGTTCAAAGACTAAATTGAGATTTCACTGTGCAATACTGTAGATATTTTACATACAAGGACTCTTTACAATGCAATCAATATCCTTGACCAGAAATTATTTAAAAAAAAAAGGCTTTTGTACTTTGCATGTTTAGAGCTACCGTAGGTACATATTGAAATGTATGTATTATATTTTTAAGTTGTTAGTTGTACAAAACATGATTCTGCTGTATTATCATGCATTTAATTGTTAATTGAGATCACTAACATTTGACACTGGATGAGAAATCTTGACTAGATGGCTTTCGCTCTACTACAGCTTATACTGTATATTAGATGTACTTACTGTATTACAGGACTTTCTGTACGTCAGTTTGTTACTGGAGATGTGATGCATGCAAACTGATATGTTCAATAGAATTAAAAAAACAAACTTTTTTTTAACCTAATAAAATAGTAAAACTACTGTACAAACAAAACCACCACAAAATCATTTAAATTTTAGATAAATTCTATCAATTAAATTAAATTTTGAATCTATTTATGACAGAAATCAAGTCAAGTCAAGTTTATTTGTATAGCGCTTTTAACAAACATTGTCGCAAAGCAGCTTTACAGAATTTGAACGACTTAAAACATGAGCTAATTTTATCCCTAATCTATCCCCAATGAGCAAGCCTGTGGCGAAGGTGCCAAGGAAAAACTCCCTCAGACGACATGAGGAAGAAACCTCGAGAGGAACCAAGAAATGCATGTATATTTTTCCACTTTGCACTCCTTCTCTATTTGTCCAAGTGTAATCAATGTACATCTATGCAATTCAACATTCCATTAACAAACCCTTCATTATAATTATTTTCTTTTCTTAATCATATGTTAAATAGAATATATATATATATATATATATATATATATATATATATATATATATATATATATATATATATAATTGTTTAACATTTTCACATTGTTTAGCCTTTGCTTGCTCAATTTGGATTCAAAAGTTTGTTCAGCCCATAAATCATGTCTATACACAGTACTGTGCAAAAGTCTTATGCACCCTATTTTTTTCATATAAACTGTTATAGATTTCTATTTTATGACTTCTACATTATTGAGTCAGTACAAAAACATTTTAGAGTCCAAACATTTGTTTTCCAGCACAAAATTAAATGTTACAGATTTTTTTTTTTTTGTATCTGTGCAGTATATTCCATAAGAGAGCACTTTTCAGATTAAAAAAGAAAACATAATGAAGGCTGCTGGGTTTTGGTGCAAAATGAAGAAGCGAGTGTGACAGTCGAAGTGTCCAGAAGAACTGTGGCTGGTTCTGTAAGATGCTCAGTAAAACCTACAGGTCATTTCCACATAAAACTGCACTCCTTATAAACCTAGCTCCTCCTCCGTCTCACCAGCTGCCATGTCAAAGATTGGCAGTGCGCATTGATTATGGAAATGATAAGGTCTGGTTATTTCTGATATGTGGTAAGAGTGTGAACCCGAAGAGAAAGGGGCTTTTGAGCTGTGATTTGGAAGAGAGAGACAAAAACACTGAAAGCTGAAATCGATGTGTTCTGGAAGGTAAAAGAGGAAGTAAGTGGTTCTGCTTTCCTGTGTACATGTCATTGCAACATTATTATATAGAAAAACTACACAACTGTTTGACCCCTTGAACCACACTGTGTCAGAGTTGTTGTAACTTGCTTTTAAATCTATAATTTAAAGCTGTACTGCCTTTCAGAGTTTTCAAGTATAGGTCATAAAAAGAATTTTCCCCGACACTCAATTATTTTTGTTTAGTGAACCGAAAGCTACTAAATTCGAGTCACAGACTTCCAATTTTATTATTTTTTTTAAAAAATAGGACAATTAATGAATTTAAGACCACGTGGCCCCAAATTCTCCACTATTTTTTTCCTGCTTCACCATGACACAATTCAAGATACTATGTCATGCATCATGTGGTGGGCTTTCCCCGTTTGCGCACGGCATTGTGGGGTACAAATTTGAAACAGGAGAGAAAACTGGAGGACGTGAGTGTGTGAATGAAGCGTGAAAGACCGACGACAGTAACAGAAAGCAAGAAGAAAAGATATGTTACATATGAAGGAAAGGAAATGCAGGACCAGACTAATAAATATCAGCGGTCAGTGAGCACCTCTGTGTGATCAGCTGTTCATTTAGCGATAGAATGATGGAACTGTGAGTACAGGGCACGGGCGACTGCTCTAAGACAACGAGGGAGGCTTAGCCTCCTCTAAAAATGACGAACATCGTGTAGGATGCACTGTAAAAAAAAATAGTTGAGAATACTTGAAATTTCAAGGCAACAGTCTGCATTAAGAATTTTATGTTTTGCCAACGATGTGCCCATGATAATCCAAACTATGATAAAACTTATTTTTATTAAGAATTCTTAATTAAGTCAATTTTCAATTCCTCATTCTGCCAACATAGATTTCTCTTTTTGCTGAACAGTGGCATTCACAGTAGTGCAAAAAGGCAATTGAGGTTATCACAATTTTTTTTTTAGATTTTTTTGGGGCTTTTTTCACCTCTATTTGGATAGGACAGCGTAGAGACAGGAAATGAGCAGGAGGGATCAGGAAATGACCTCAGGTCGGAACCGAACCCGGGTCCCTGGATTTGTGGTATGGCGCCTTATCCACCTGAGCCACGACAAGTTATCATTAAACTATACATGCCTTTTTTCATTGTTCTACACAATTACAAAACTTCAATATTGAAATAAAGTTTTTAAAACCCACATCGTGGGTATGGCGTCGTGGCTCAGGTGGATAAGGCACCATACCATAAACCCCGGAACCTGGGTTCGATTCCGACCCGAGGTCATTTCCCGATCTGTCCCTATTTCCTGTCTCTACACTGTCCTATCCAAATAAAGGTGAAAAAAGCCCCCCAAAAAAGTCTGATAACCTCAATTGCCTTTTTGTACTACTGTGAATGCCACTGTTCAGCAAAAAGAGAAATCTATGTTGGCAGAATGAGGAATTGAAAATTGACTTAATTAAGAATTCTTAATAAAGATAACAGTTTTATCATAGTTTGGATTATCATGGGCACATCATTGGCAAAACATAAAATTCTTAATGCAGACTGTTGCCTTGAAATTTCAAGTATTCTCAACTATTCTTTTTTTACAGTGTGAATTGCGCTAGGCTTATGTTATAGCCGACCTTATAACATTGCTATTTCAGATCCAGAATCATAGAAATATATGTGCTCAACCCACTACAGTGCGAAATCATTCCATTATAACTTTAATGTGTGCGTGAGTTTCTCCCCCTCGTGACAGCGCGATGCAGCCCAGCCTCAGTGGACTTCAATGGCATTTGGGAGCTATGCGCTTTTCAATCTCAAAATGCAAGACGATTATTGGACAAATACTGCGAAAACACCCGCCCACGGAGTCTCACGGACTCCCAGCCTCAGTGGACTTCAGTGGCATTTGGGAGCGATGCGCTTTTCAATCTCAAAATGCAAGACGGTTATTGGACAAATACTGCAAAAATGCCCGCCTACGGACTCCGAGCCTCACAGTGGGAGGGACATGGCGGTTTCCGCGAGGAGACTGGTGATTGGTGAAAGCGGCCGGATATTTTCTTTGATTGACAGCTTGTTTCAACTATAGACAGGCAGCGGTGAATTTCAGTTCAGTCCCATGCGGATTCGCAAGTGCTGTGGTGTATTGTAAGAGATCAGCTTACATTTCGATTTCATTCATTACATACGGTTTCTACCAGCTTTTTTAGTTTGTATATATTTTCATTGTAAATAAAGTGTAAATATAGTGTTGTCAAGTTTGCTATCTTAGTTCCAGAAATTTCGTTTATTTGAGTGACTGAACTTGAACTTGAGGGGGCTAGTCAGCTAGCAAGAAAGCTGCGCACGGATGCCAAGCATTGCTGATTTAATTTTGGCGAAGCCATTTGCCAGTCTTCCTTTCGAGGAAAAAATTAAAATTAAAGAGCAGGGTAGACCAACGCCTCAAATTGACTTGGTGAAAAAGGTAGGGAATAATACTCGTTCCTTTCAGCTCTCCTGGTACGAGAAAGTGAACTGGCTAACAGCAAGTGACCCACATCAAAAACAGTAAACAGGCTACTTTAGTAATATGTCATGGATGGACCAAAAATATAGAATCTATTTAAAATGTTTATGCTGAGTATATTATATTGGAATATATATTTTTCTGGATATGAATTAAACACAGCTACAATTTGGAAAACATTTTTAAACAAAAACACAGTCGAGAACATTTCACACTACAGACCTGGATTAAAAGTGAAGGGTTATCAAAATTGTCAATAAAACATTTCTCAGTCAAAATAAGTAAAATATAGGGAAAGTGTCATTGAATGAAATGTGTTGCTCCCAGCTCTATGTTTGGCTCCCCAAGGTCAGTGCTTGTGCCTATTCCAGAACACTCTGCTGTTACTGCTGAGGTTCCTGACAAAGAGCTGCTTTCAATAATGATCAATTTTTAAACAACATGCCACAATTTTAAAATATAAAATGTTAAAATATACCCCCCCAACACCACCATCATGTATATTGGACAGTAGGCTAATGGGCCAAAAGAACCTGTTATTTCACAGTTTGTGACCCTGCCAACAATCAGCCAGATCAGAGGCAAGAGTATGGGCAAAACTGATGTTTTTTCTTTTAAAATCTGGAAATATCGTAACCGACCAGCCTCCCCTGTTTGAAAGACTACCAGCCGCCACTGGTACAGGGTCAAAGGTAAACCTGTGCATGCACACACACACACACACAGACTTCCTCTGTCTGCTTGACTGTGCGAAGTGAGCAATTTCATGCACATTATTTGCTTGGAAATCTCCTCAAATTAAATAACTTCCCAGCCACAGAATGGCCTGATATTTTCTGAGATATTACAAAAATAAACATATATCACAATGATCAAATTTCAGAGAGACCCAAATTTCACCTATTTTACGAAATCGAAAGGCCATCTTGCTTTAAGTCATTTTAATTTGGAAGAAAAGTGTTATTATTGATTGATCAGCTGATTGATTTTGTGTTATTTAACATGTCAGCTGAGACTCTTAAAACAGCGCATTTACTTGCACAACATCCTCACTGTGCATGATCAATCACTTGAGTGCAGTGGAGATCTTTTATACAGTATATCTCAATACCACCAGTACAAGGTGCTTTTGGGATCTCATAACTTGGAAATGTTTTTCTCTTTCTGTTTTTGAAGGTTTATTATATTATCTAGACCAGCACCGAACTGTTACTCTTACAGCTGGGGCTTGAGCTCAGCCAAAACTTAGCCAGACACCAAAAAAGCAACAGGGCAAAGGATTTTGCAAGGGATTAGCAGCAGGCTGCCAGGTTGCTCCGTTGTGTATATCTGTCGATTTTGATTTGAAAATAACTCAGTAAATTACACAGGGAAATGAATACTTAAGTCTGAGGAAAAAATACTGTGGCAAGCATGCAGCGTGGAAGAAGAGTCTGGAGACAGAAATCTTAGTTTCTCAGTTGTTCGCCTGTGCTACTTGCTCTCAATAGCACTGGCTTGACTGCTTTATTAGCATTTGCTAACACTACTGATGAACGCTACACCAGCTGGAAGGTGACTTCACTGCTGCACTGACAGCATTGACTCACGGTTAAGCTTGCATTGGCCTTCGAAAAGGTCTAGGGCGATAAATTTTTGGTCCCTCCCACTATCAATCAAAATCTGATTGGTTAATTCATCTGTCACTTCCTACATACACATACACTGCCATGGCCTTCTGTCCCGGCAATGAAGTCCTAACCAATGAGTGAGCCAGCTCTAAACTCTTCTCAGCCTCGAGACAACAAACAAACAAATCTCACTGGATAACTCGATTTTAATGTTTTCAGGACAGTAGCCCTTTCATTTCTGAAGCAAATTTGATAGAAAATGAGGCCAAATTAGAATAATTATAATGAAATTATGAAAGAATGAAAGAAATTAAATATAACATTTGAAATGCTAGGGCGGCACGGTGGTGTAGTGCTTAGCGCTGTCACCTCACAGCAAGAAGGTCTGGGTTCGAGCCCCGTGGCCGACAAGGGCCTTTCTGTGCGGAGTTTGCATGTTCTCCCCGTGTCCACGTGGGTTTCCTCCGGGTGCTCCGGTTTCCCCCACAGTCCAAAGACATGCAGGTTAGGTTAACTGGTGACTCTAAATTGACCGTAGGTGTGAATGTGAGTGTGAATGGTTGTCTGTGTCTATGTGTCAGCCCTGTAATGACCTGGCGACTTGTCCAGGGTGTACCCCGCCTTTCGCCCGTAGTCAGCTGGGATAGGCTCCAGCTTGCCTGCGACCCTGTAGAACAGGATAAAGCAGCTAGAGATAATGAGATGAGATGAGATTTGAAATGCTGATATGTTTGAGCCTTCTCTGTAGGCCTAGAAGGCTCTGATGGTTCCATTCTACAGTATTCTAGACTGTAGACTACTCCATTTTGTGACGACAAGCAGACAGTTTGTGAATCAATGACAAGATATGTCCATCCTGTCATGGACAAAATCAATAAGTATATTCCCATTGCACTGTGTTGACAATTTACTTTTTTTTTTTCCACGAGAGATAATATTTCAATAATTGCAAGAAGAAACATGCATGCTATATGTCCCCACTGTGCATGACAGGGTGGGCAGATTAAGGTTGACTACTATACACTTTAAAAAAATAATTCTAATTATACCCTGTGGAAATCAGAATGTGCTTATATAGGGATTTGTTTGTGGCAGGAAAAATAATATAAATGTAAAAGAAGTAGGGGAGCTAAATTTTTGCCAAGTTGTATGCAGAAAAAGTACTTTAATCTAGATCTGAACGTTGTAGTAATGATCTATTAAGAAAAAATAGTCTTAGTGCATTCTTTGTGGATGTTTTGCATTACAATAGCTATGAATCTCATTATGATATACTTTCTTTATCACATTAAAGCTCCTCAGAATATCTATTTTCTTTGGTAAATAGAAAAAAATCCAAACGCTTGTCAGCAGGTTCTTCTTAATAACAAAGCCTCGTATTCAGGATGTGATGAAGTCTATTGTCTATCAGTGGAAAAAAGGCCTCACTGATATTATTCAATTTCACCTTCTGTCCACATCAGCACAATGCACGCAGCAATCAGACTTGCACTGCACGTCGGACTGCGTATGGTCGTGTGTTTGACAAATCAAGTTTGAACTTCACGTTTGAATAAAGCTGAAAATGATGTATTGTGGTAGATAAAAGAAGAAGTCATTGTTTCTGCTTTCCTGTGTGTATCACTGCAACATTAGTTTTACAGAAAAACAATACAACCCTTTGGCATTTCTTGAGTAGTACTCAGCACCAGTGTTGCTGAATCTTGCTTCTTAATAATAATAATAATAATAATAATAATAATAATTTCAATTTATATAGCACCTTTCTCAAAACCCAAGGTCGCTTTACAATTATAGAGAGGGAAAAAAAAGTCCACCAAATAGAAGTCAGGATGTCATTCCAATGGTGTAGCAGCCACAGTCCCACCAAAAGGCGCACAAAAACAAGTCCCACACCACCAGCACAGCCGCTGCGCCGCCGCCGGGCAACATCACTCGGAACACCACGCCACGCACTAAAACACTGCTGCACAGAGCACTGGACAACCACGATGTTAAAATGAGCAACGAGCTCACTGCAGTCCATAGCTAGGAGCACAGGCATCACCCACAGCGAACCAAGGCCTGGAGGGAACCGACGCCCAAAACTGGATCTGGAGCTACACCACCACTGGTGGACAAAACACTCAAACAAAACCAAACATCAAACTACACAAACATGTACACAAAAAAATAAAAAAAGGAGAGAAAATAAAATAAAAAGCTCTAGTGAGAAGCAGCAGCCAGAATGTGCACGACGTACTCTCAACCGGTAATGGGAATCGATTCATTTCTTAATTTATTTGCCTTTTTGTTTTCGCCAGAATGTCACTTGCCTCTCTGGAGATGTATTTTCTTGAAAAATCATTCTTATTAGGGCATATTTAGTTTAGTTTAGTTTAGGGTTTATTGCCATTTGCACAAATACACTGCAGTAGAGGTACATTGGGGCGGCACGGTGGTGTAGTGGTTAGCGCTGTCGCCTCACAGCAAGAAGGTCCGGGTTCGAGCCCCGTGGCCGGCGAGGGCCTTTCTGTGTGGAGTTTGCATGTCGTCCATGTGGGTTTCCTCCGGGTGCTCCGGTTTCCCCCACAGTCCAAAGACATGCAGGTTAGGTTAACTGGTGACTCTAAATTGACCATAGATGTGAATGGTTGTCTGTGTCTATGTATCAGCCCTGTGATGACATGGTGACTTGTCCAGGGTGTACCCCGCCTTTCGCCCGTAGTCAGCTGGGATAGGCTCCAGCTTGCCTGCAACCCTGTAGAACAGGATAAAGCGGCTACAGATAATGAGATGAGAGACCGGTACATTGGAATTCTTGAGTGTTTTCCACAAGTCAGCTTCATAGACATTATATATAAAAAAAAAAATAAAACAACCCCCCCCGAAACAACATACATTCTAAAATTTACAAACACGATAATACGCAATTTTAACAATAACAAATAAACTAGACAGAGCTATGTAAGGCTGTCATTAAACTGAGTGCAACTGTATATGAATAAATATATAAAAAAGTAATAAATATCTATCTGAAATGGTATTGCACATATTGAGTATTCCACAAATTGAGTGAGTATTGCACATTTTGGTTGAGGAGGTAGAAATAGAAGTTAGAAAATCCAGTTATATTGCACATGGAGACATTTTGTGTGTGTGTGTGTGTGTGGGGGGGGGGGAGTAATCAGTGAGGTACAGTGGTGCTTGAAAGTTTGTGAACCCTTTAGAATTTTCTATATTTCTGCATAAATATGGCCAGAAACATCATCAGATTTTCACACAAGTCCTAAAAGTAGATAAAGAGAACCCAGTTAAACAAATGAGACAAAAATATTATACTTGGTCATTTATTTATTGAGGAAAATGATCTAGTATTACATATCTATGAGTGGCAAAAGTATGTAAACCTTTGCTTTCAGTATCTGGTGTGACCCCCTTGTGCAGCAATAACTGCAACTAAACATTTGCGGTAACTGTTGATCAGTCCTGCACACCGGCTTGGAGGAATTTTAGCCCATTCCTCCGTACAGAACAGCTTCAACTCTGGGATGTTGGTGGGTTTCCTCACATGAACTGCTCGCTTCAGGTCCTTCCACAACATTTCGATTGGATTAAGGTCAGGACTCTGATTTGGCCATTCCAAAACATTAACTTTATTCTTCTTTAATCATTCTTTGGTAGAACGATTTGTGTGCTTAGGGTCATTGTCTTGCTGCATGACCCACCTTCTCTTGAGATTCAGTTCATGGACAGATGTCCTGACATTTTCTTTTAGAATTCACTGGTATAATTCAGAATTCATTGTTCCATCAATGATGGCAAGTCGTCCTGGCCCAGATGCAGCAAAACAGGCCCAAACCACGATACTACTACCATCATATTTCACAGATGGAATAAGGTTCTTATGCTGGAATGCAGTGTTTTCCTTTCTCCAAACGTAATGCTTCTCATTTAAACCAAAAAGTTCAATTTCGGTCTCATCCGTCCACAAAACGTTTTTCCAATAACCTTCTGGCTTGTCCATATGATCTTTAGCAAACTGCAGACGAGCAGCAATGTTCTTTTTGGAGAGCAGTGGCTTTCTCCTTGCAACCCTGCCATGCACACCATTGTTGTTCAGTGTTCTCCTGATGGTGGACTCATAAACTTTAACATTAGCCTATGTGAGAGAGGCCTTCAGTTGCTTAGAAGTTACCCTGGGGTCCTTTGTGACCTCGCTGACTATTACACGCCTTGCTCTTGGAGTGATCTTTGTTGGTCGACCACTCCTGGGGAGGGTAACAATGGTCTTGAATTTCCTCCATTTGTACACAATCTGTCTAACTGTGGATTGGTGGAGTCCAAACTCTTTATAGATGGTTTTGTAACCTTTTCCAGCCTGATGAGCATCAACAATGCTTTTTCTGAGGTGCTCAGAAATCTCCTTTGTTCATGCCATGATACACTTCCACAAACATGTGTTGTGAAGATCAGACTTTGATAGATCCCTGTTCTTTAAATAAAACAGGGTGCCCACTCACACCTGATTGTCATCTCATTGATTGAAAACACCTGACTCTAATTTCACCTTCAAATTAACTGCTCATCCTAGAGGTTCACATACTTTTGCCACTCACAGAAATGTAATATTGGATCATTTTCCTCAATAAATAAATGACCAAGTATAATATTTTTGTCTCATTTGTTTAACTGTGTTCTCTTTATCTACTTTTAGGACTTGTGTGGAAATCTGATGATGTTTTAGGTCATTTATGCAGAAATATAGAAAATTCTAAAGGGTTCACAAACTTTCAAACACCACTGTAGATAGCTGTCCAGAGCTTGAGTGAGTTGTGGTAAGAGGTACTTCATTCCCTCTTTAATGTCCTGTGCCACCAGCCTAACAGCAGAAGGAAAGATACACTTTAACAATTTAACAGTTATTCCATGAAATTGAGTTGTACATGAGCTGATAGCCGATGAGGCACGTAGCACCGAGTCGGCTGTAAGCCGTGTACGATGAGATTGAGTGAAATAACTTTTATTCTATCCAGATTCACTGGATTTTGAGAAATGGAACATTTTAACTTTTGTTTTTTGCAAATTTGACAAATAAAAACTTTATACGAAACATTCGACAAAATAATTTCTGTTTCGCAGACACATGACAAATTGCATATATACGTAGTAAAATATTCAAATTTGACAGGATTTACATCAACAGTCGATCAGTGAAAACACCTACATTCTTACCATCAAATACTTTTATTCCATATTTTATTGCTTTTTTGTATTTTTGGGGTTTTATTTTCAAGTAGTTTTTATTTCATCCTCGGCTGGTTCAGCAACATGCTGCACCATTTTGTTTTTCTTTATTCACGGTATATGAGCTGATAGCCTAATAGTAGAGTAGCCAATCAGAGCACACGATTGCTCATGTCCAGTGAATGTGGATAGAATAATCACAATTATATATTGACTTAAGTGCTTAATTACCATGATTATTGAAAAATTCTGAAAATAAACCTCTGTCTCTTAACTTTAATATGTGATCAGCAGTTAACTCTATCTGATAAGTGGGCGGCACGGCGGTGTAGTGGTTAGCGCTGTCGCCTCACAGCAAGAAGGTCCGGGTTCGAGCCCTGTGGCCGGCGAGGGCCTTTCTGTGTGGAGTTTGCATGTTCTCCCCGTGTCCGTGTGGGTTTCCTCCGGGTGCTCCGGTTTCCCCCACAGTCCAAAGACATGCAGGTTAGGTTAACTGGTGACTCTAAATTGACCGTAGGTGTGAATGTGAGTGTGAATGGTTGTCTGTGTCTATGTGTCAGCCCTGTGATGACCTGGTGACTTGTCCAGGGTGTACCCCGCCTTTCGCCCGTAGTCAGCTGGGATAGGCTCCAGCTTGCCTGCGACCCTGTAGAACAGGATAAAGCGGCTAGAGATAATGAGATGATGATGAGATAATGATAAGCGCTTGCACATAATTGATCTACATTATCATAACTATTGGTGCATTTCTGATATGATTTTCTCTCATTTCTTTGCTTTTCATACTAAAACATTCTAGCACCAAAGTTTTTATAGACATTCACTAGGTCCGGGATTAAAGGTCTTTGTACGTACAGCATGATTCACATTAAATGTGCTGCAATTACTGGATGTGAGCATCCCACAAAAGTAATCATGTGATGATGGAGTCATCAAGTGATGATGACCTGGTGTTTATTCTTTTCCAGAAAAAAAAGTGGTGGAAAATAACATTTTGAGTACATCCTGACCTATCCTGAGAAAGAGGCAAGAAGGCAAGGAGCTTCACTAGTAGGCTATTGACCAATGACTGTACACCCACCATTTTCATTGCTGAGCACCTGTCCTGTTTTTTTTCTCCAGACATTGTCTTTAACGTCTTTATCTTTATAATTTTTCTTGCACTTCTCAAACAGCACTGAGTTTCGAGACACAAAATGAATAAGAGACTCCACCAAGCCTGCATCAGAGTGATGACTTTTCCATGACCTATGCCTTGATTGGCTGAATGCAGTCCTTTCATGGATGAAATATTACAAAAAAGTTTAAACTTTTGTGAAAAAATAACACTTTTTCCACACACAAACATTCGTCTTTGGCATGAAAGTGCTGACTTACAGGATAGCTGTTTGAAAAAAAAAACATCATAGGATGAAAATATAACAGCAAATTGCAGTGTATGGTTAAAGACCTTAAGACTCAGTTCACGATATATGATTTTAGCTCCAATTTTCCTTTCACTGACAGTTTTTGCAAATCGCAGAGAAAATCCCCAGACCAGTGTGTGTTTGTTGCTGGCAAATTAGCGCTCAATTGCATATTTGTGAATTGCTCAAAGATGCTTTCTGAAAGATTTACCAATGCATTGCAAACACCCCAAAAAATATATATAGCAGGCTAAATATCTCAACTTATCCAGGAGTCCAAATCTGGTAGTGTGAAAAAAAAGTGTGTTGTGACCTGTTATGACTGGCAATGAGTGCAGTGTCAAGCTACAGCCAATGAGAGCATGAGGTGTGGAGAAATCTGGGAGAGGAGTTCTACAACATCAACAAACATGGCTACAAGACAAGTTCTGCAGTATTCACTGATTATTTATCTCCAGCTCTCTCTGCAGAACAGAAAATCCTCGCTGCCGCATGTCCCAAATCCATTCTCTTACCCATATTGGTTTCTTTATCCTCCTTTTTTTCATTGCAAATCATTGCACAAACAACTTGGATCACTTGTTTATTGCCAGAGATGTCCACAAGCAGTTTTCTCCACCTACACAGACGGTCTGCGCCAGCTACTTGAGCCCAGAAAACAAACCAAACAAACAAACTTGCCTTTCAATGTTCAAGCGATTTATATTGTCTCCACTTCCCATAATTTGCTGCAAATCGAATTACTCCACCATGAAACTGTCTTTGATTCAGGTTTAGTATGACCAGTTGATTGATTCTTGCACTCTGATTGGCTGAGCTGGATCATGTGACCACGCCATAGTAGTGTATGTAGTTATGTTACAGAGCCAGGCAATGTACTACAGAGGGGAACTGAGAAAGCCAAGCACACACACACACACACACATCTGGAGGTAAATTTCATACATATTTTGCAAGGGAAATGGTTCGTAATTTATTAGTTGAGAATGCACCAGAAGCCACCAGAAGGCATGTAAATTTCAAAATTTTCGGGGGGGATGTACCTAGACCCCTCTAGCATTAGCATGCCTTCAGATTTCCAGAGCTGCCTACTACTTTTTTTTAGCCATCTATTTCAGATTTTCTGGAAAACCCTAATTATGGACATCCATTTCAGAAGAAAAAAATCCTGTCTTGTGCATGGTATCATGTCATTTCCTGTGCCACTTCTTGTGAATGTTTTCATGACAAGACAGTTTGGAGACTGGACAGACTTGTTAGAGATTCCTACTGATCTTTTGTGACCAACCCCCTGTCACTGATCAGTCATGTAGTGTCCAAAATACAATGATTTCAAGATTCCTGATTACAAGAAGTTGTGTAGTGAAAAGACTCTTCTATAAAAAAATATAACATATCCTAAGAATCACTGCAGTTCCTTGATGTACAAGGTCATGGCATTCACAAAACTGTTTCGATTCCGTCATCCATCTTAACTCCTTGGGCGCCTCTGATGTGTCCTGGGACTAAAACTGAGGGCAAATGAAATTAAATTTTTTTTCATTTGTCTGAGGACTTGGGGCGACATGGTGGTGTAGTGGTTAGCACTGTTGCCTCACAGCAAGAAGGTCTAGGGGTTTGAGCCCAGCGGCCGATGGGGGCCTTTCTGTGTGGAGTTTGCATGTTCTCCCTGTGTCTGCATGGGTTTCCTCCGGGTGCTCTGGATTCCCCCACAGTCCAAAGACATGTAGGTTAGGCTAATTGGTGGTTCTAAATTGACCGTGAGTGTGAATGGTTGTTTGTCTCTATGTGTCAGCCCTGTGATGACCTAGTGACTTGTCCAGGGTGTACCCTGCCTCTCACCCATAGTCAGCTGGGATAGGCTCCAGCTTGCCTGCGACCCTGTATAGGATAAGCGGCTACAGATAATGGATGGATGGATGAGGACTTGGTGAACATGATCCAGAGTAAATAAGAATTTTGTCATTGTACACACCAAGTACCTCATTTATAATGGCCTGGAAGACAAAGGGCACTTGCCAAACTGTGCAGCATCACCAGTTATTCAAAGTGACCGGAGGTTGTCATAAAGGCTGTCTTCCACTCATCCATCCATCCATCCATTATCTATGCCACTCATCCTTCCCGGTCACAGGAGACCTGAGCCAATTCCAGCTGACTTTTGGCAAGGGGCAGGATAGTGCTAACTATTGCACCAGCCTGCTGCCTTCTTCTACTCATCCTCCTTTCAAATGTTGATACCTGTTCCAGGGCTGATGGCACCAGTGGTAGTGGGTATCAGTGCCATGACAGAGTTGCAACCTCCTATAATCAGTGCAGGATCTGAGTCTGCTATCTTTTTTTCTGTTCAAAAATAACCAGCACCAGAAGGTACCTTAAAGTACCTTAAAGTTCGGTTCTCCATTTAGTCCTTGAATGGTGACTGGATTCTTTAGAGGAAAGTCTAAGAATTTTGCTACTTATTCAACATGGAAGGTGCCTGCTATTGAATCACCAAGGGCTGGGAAATATTCTGACTGTGATCACAAGACACAAATTTGCATGTCTAACTAAAGTAAGGGTGTCTTGCATTGCTTTAATTATCTGTTTAGATTGCTAGAGGAGTTAAGTGACCTAGCATGAGTTGATCATGTAGGCACTGTAGGTCCTCTGGAGGATCTTTGTAAGTGGCAGTAAGTTTTTTTTTTCAGTGCTGTTTCATTCTAGAAGTTTCTTTCACTGTTAGAATGAAAAATTTCAGTGCATAATCAGCTGCTGATAGTTTCCTTTGCTTTAACAACAGTTGTTGGTCTTCTGTATCTCTCAAAGAAACAGGAAAGACCTCTCTGGAATTGAATTCTTGTTCAAACGGAGGATACAAGATAAGATACAAAGTCTCTTGCTTTTTCAGTAAGTAAGCACTTTCCAGGATTTCAGTGACTTTGACCATGGCATGCACTGCACCAACACCCCAAGAATCCAGAGATATATTTTTAAATTCTTGCAAGAATATGGGTCATATCTGGAGATGGCTTTGACAATGCTGTGATTGGAGAGTACCCAACATGGATTTCGTCATATATGGGACATATGTAACAGTTCTAACGAAGGGTGGGGCACAGAGGATGGCAGGACAGAGATCAGGTTTGCAAAATACGGCTTTTATTGCCACACTTTTCAGTGAAACATTAGTGACTTAACACAGACACACACACAACCGGCATCTGGTTCGGGGAAGAGCTCCTCTGCTCTCTGCTCTCCCTCCTTATATAGGGCCCGGTCACTGGGAAGACACACAAACACAGGTTAATTGACATCAGGTGTAGTGATTCTGCCACTTACCTTCCCTGACTCTGCCCTCCTGTCACAGACCGGCACTTGACCACGCCCCCGCTGCCACAACATAGTTTGAAATATCTGGGCAAAACCATGTCTGGATTCTGGGGTAGTTTGTGCAGTGATGGTTGGTGATGTCAGAGTGGTTGGTTTGAGTATTTCAGAAACTGATGCTGATCTCCTGGAATTTTCAGTTTCAACAGTCTCTAGATTTTGTAATGTGAGTTTGCCTGAAGTCTGGCAGACTGAAATAAAATGCACATAATTTGGAATGAATTTCAATCTTTAATACATACAAAATTCTTATACTTCAGTTTATATTATAATATACAGTTATAGGGCAGAGTAGTTAGCACTGTTGCCTCACAGCAAGAAGGTTCTGGGTTCGAGTCCAGGGGCCGACGGGGGCCTTTCAGTGTGGAGTTTGCATGTTCTCCCCTTGTCTGTGTGGGTTTCCTCCGAGTGCTCTGGTTTCCCCCACAGTCCAAAGACATGCAGTTTGGTTAACTGGTGGCTGTAGATTGCCTATAGGGGTGTGTGTGTGCATGCAGAAATGAGCTGGCCACCCTGCTGCTGCAGTTCTGGCCAAGTCAACCAAACATGACTTGCCTCAAGCCCAGATCGGGTTTGGCAGTGATGACAATACAGTTATAATATACAGTACAATTCAGTTTATGTGTATCATATACACATTATTACCTAACTTTAATGTATAAAGCATAGTCTTTTATTACAATTCCTACATTCCATACATTTGTCAGTTCTTTAAGTTCCAACCTATAACTCTCATGTTCCTCAATTCACAATCTCCTCACATGACCTCCAGTCAAACACCTGATTATTAATGTCACTCATCTGTTTGCAATCAATCTGCTACCCTTAAATAACCCAGACTCTCATTGTTACTTTGTGAAGCCTTGCATCATCAGTGCTGATGATTTCAAGTCTTTATTACCCACCCATTTTGATTAGTGTTTTCACCCAAACCTGCTTCATGTTCACTGATGTAATCTTGTCTAGCTTTTGTTTGATGGCTGATCACTTGACCATTTGCTTCCCTCTTTGAGTATTGCCTAGAACTTTTGATTGTCTGCTGAATTAATTTTAATAGAGCCAATACTTAATAAATTAAAATTTTCTGGGAATAGTTGATGTAATTATTGATTCTGATGATTTTGAGATCATCTTTAGAGGAGCAATGGTGACATGAATCTTCATGAAGTGTTGAAACTTTCCAGCCATCTGTGTTGAAAAAAATGTTTATTTCCCAAGGCCCCAACTGACCACTAGAGGTGCCTAGGGATCATAAAACCTAGTCCTGTGAACCATGTAAAACTGTCAGCACTAGGAGTACAAAATGTAGACCCAGCATGACATCACTACATAAATGGACCATGAACCACATTTGTGTTTATCTTCTTCAGCACCATCAACAGTAGCACCTTCCTCTTAATGATCCCCAATATGTCGTGATTGGCAGTGTTTTATTCTGGATGGTTTCCAAGATCCAGTGTTGTTTACAATGTATTGTGTACCATAAACAGCAACAACTATAACAACACTCTCCCTGATTCATCCAAGAAGGATGTTTGCTAGTTCCATTCATCTGGATAGGCCATTGGCCATTTGGCCCTGCCCTCATAATCCCTTTGGTTTTCATCATCTGCCTTAGGATGTGTCTCATATGATGGGTTTTATTGGATGATACTGTCCTGACTGGAGAATGTATGCACTGCTCACCAGCAGCTTCAATGATTGTTTGGACCCCTTTATCTTTTATTTCTCCTCTTCAGCACTTTGAGAATATTTCAACTGTGTCAAAGGAGGACTCATCAATGGATTTCACAGTTTCTGCTCCCGTAGTTTGTATTACCCTCAAGGAAATCACAAAATAGCAAATGCAATTCTCACTAGATCAAACAGCATTTCAGAATCTAGAACTGCAGACAGACACAGACTCATACTATGTATATATTTACAGCATGTGGAAGATGTATAAGGCCACATCTGAGAGTGAGAGTGTACACCCTGTGGTGCTGTGGGGTGTGCACACTCTGCTGGATGACATCAGGGCAGACAGACCAGAGAGAATAACTGCACTAGTCATCAGGGAACTAGCTTGCTACAATGTGGACATAGCTGCCCTCAGCGAAACATGTCTAGTGGACAAGGGCCAGCTCATGGAACATGGTGGTGGAACGTGGTCTACCTTCTTCTGGAGTAGCACTGAACGGCGAGAGGCAGGCCTTGGATTTGCTGTAAAGTCCCATCTTGCCCAGAAACTTACCAAACTCCCGGAGAGCATCAACGATTGCCTGATGACACTTCAGCTCCCACTTGGAGGCAAGAAGAATGCAACATTGATTAGTGCTCATGTTCCCACAATAGATGAAATGCATTGCCGAGGCCCAGAACAAATGAGCTGCACGGAAGGCTCGAACTATCATCACCCACACCACAGCATCTACCCACGCATGCCCAACATGTGGGCGTACCTTCAAAGCCTGGAATGGCCTCATCAGTCACCTCCCGGACCCACAACCGCCACCCACCAAATTGAAATCATAGTCACCTTTGACCCCGAAGAATGAACATTATCACACCCTGTTCACCAGCATGTTCAATGTATGCTTAGACCCTTGGATTTTTAAAATTTACTGAGATCAAGTCACTTGACCTTATTTACAACTAATAAAGTTAAACTTCACTTTCATTTGAATAACCTTTTTAAGAACAGACATCATCATAAACAGGTTTACAGAAATCCAAATATAGCTCTAGATCCATTATGATGATCCCCTTGAGATGACATGCAGAAACCTTGAGAGGAACCAGAAGTGAAACCCATCCTCTTCTGGGTGACACTGAAGAGTAGGATTATGAATCATTACAGTATGCAGCTGTAGAAGAATGAATGCAAACAGTATTAAATTATCCACTTAACACTGTCCAAGCAAGAACTTGGAGACCAAGAACCAAAACTTGGAGGTAGACCGCCCGATTCAAGCTGCCACCAAAACCTTCGGTGCATTACAAAAGCAACTATGGTCTTGCCATGACATCAAGAGAACCACCAAGCTGAAAGTATATAATGCCGCATTCTTACCATCTCTGCTTTATGCCACCGAATGCATGACACTCTATCATAAACACTTCAAGAAACTGACCAGGTTACAACTCCCACACCTGCATCAAATCCTCAAAATAAGATGGCAGGATAAGGTCCCTGATGTAGAAGTCCTCAGGTGAGCCAAAACAGTAAGCATGAAAGCCCTTATCACAGCCTCCCAACTTCAATGGGCTGGATACATCTGGTGCATGCCTGACACACAACTACCCAAAGCCATTTTCTACAGAGAACTGAGCTGAGGAAAGATGAGACAAGGAGGACAGAAACTGAGGAACAAAGATGTTTTGAAGAGGAACATGAAGAATGCCAGCATTATCAATCAGATGTGGGAAAGGGATGCCTTGGATAAAGCAACATGGCAAAGCATCTCAGTGTTTGCTCAGTGTCTGCAATTGAAGACAAGTGTCAAAGGGAGTATATGAGGGCTCATGAAACCAAACATTCCATAGCAGCTCAACCAGGCCATTCATGCCACTGCTGCAGATGACTCCATCACTCTCGTGCGGGTCTTGCGGTCCATCTGTGTTTCTAAGCATCCTAATGAAAGCAGTCATCATCGCTAGCGTTGGACAGCCACTGCCATCGACTTAGACAACACTGTGGGAGCCGGTGGTGGGGCTACAAAGCTGCCCCCACATGTCCCATGCCAAACAAATATAATGCATTTTTGCTGAAAGGATGCATCTGTCTGCATTTAGTTGTGCAATCCTGTTGGTATAACCACATCTACACTCCTCTGACAAAGGTGAGCAGTAAAGTAGTTTCCCTCCAAGGATGTTTTGACGTAGTGCCCAAAGCAAGAGCAGTTGAGAATCACTAAATATTATGTATGAAATAAAATACATCAGGATGTGCTGTGCTAGGAAAATAATCAACAGCAGCATGGTGTGATGCATCCCAAGGTGAAGTGCCTTGGCTCATACTATCCCATACTTGATTGTTTTTCAAAAACTGTGCACCCTGAAGCATTTTATTTCTTTTATAGAACAGAAACTTGCCAATGACATATGACATAGGTTTTAGCCACTTTCACTTTTTTTGAAGTAAAAACAATGCAGCTTGTCATGTTCCTGAATGCCCTGTAGTTGACAATGTAATCTGATGCTATAGACCAGGGGTGTCAAACCTGATCCATAAAGGGCCTTGTGGCTGCAGGTTTTCATTCCAGCCATGCAGCAGCACACCTGACTTGGCTCATTCAATCAACTGAACTGTCTTCACACAGTCAAATACTTGCAGCCACACCCACCCTTGATTAAAGGGTGGGTGTGTCAGTTGATTGAATAAGCCAAATCAGGGTGCTGCTGCATGGCTGGAATGAAAACCTGCAGCCACACGGCCCTTTATGGATCAGGTTTGACACCCCTGCTATAGACTCTTTCCATAGATTTTAAATAAATGCCTGCTTACAAGAAACCTCAGCATATCAACAACCAACTTGTTGCAAATGATCTGGTATAGAAGTGCAAAAATATTCAAACAATTGTGTTAAAATATAATGCATGATTTCACGGGCGATTGCTCTAAGACAACGAGGGAGGCTCAGCCTCCTCTAAAAATTCTGGATCTGAAATAGCAATGTTATAAGTTATAACATTGCTATTTCAGATCCAGAATCATAGAAATATATGTGCTCAACCCAACTACAGTGCGAAATCATTCCGTTATAACTTTCCCCAGTTCGCCTAATGTGCGCATGAGTTTTTCCCCTCGTGACAGCGCGATGCAGCCCAGCCTCAGTGGACTTCAATGGCATTTGGGAGCTATGCGCTTTTCAATCTCAAAATGCAAGACGATTATTGGACAAATACTGCGAAAACGCCCGCCCACGGAGTCCCACGGACTCCCAGCCTCAGTGGACTTCAATGGCATTTGGGAGCGATGCGCTTTTCAATCTCAAAATGCAAGACGGTTATTGGACAAATACTGCGAAAATGCCCGCCTACGGACTCCGAGCCTCACAGTGGGAGGGACATGGCGGTTTCCGCGAGGAGACTGGTGATTGGTGAAAGCGGCCGGATATTTTCTTTGATTGACAGCTCGTTTCAACTATAGACAGGCAGCGGTGAATTTCAGTTCAGTCCCATGCGGATTCGCAAGTGCTGTGGTGTATTGTAAGAGATCAGCTTACACTTCGATTTCATTCATTACATACGGTTTCTACCAGCTTTTTTAGTTTGTATATATTTTCATTGTAAATAAAGTGTAAATATAGTGTTGTCAAGTTTGCTATCTTAGTTCCAGAAATTTTGTTTATTTGAGTGACTGAACTTGAACTTGAGGGGGCTAGTCAGCTAGCAAGAAAGCTGCGCACGGATGCCAAGCATTGCTGATTTAATTTTGGCGAAGCCATTTTCCAGTCTTCCTTTCGAGGAAAAAATTAAAATTAAAGAGCAGGGTAGACCAACGCCTCAAATTGACTTGGTGAAAAAGGTAGGGAATAATACTTGTTCCTTTCAGCTCTCCTGGTACAAGAAAGTGAATTGGCTAACAGCAAGTGACCCACATCAACAACAGTAAATAGGCTACTTTAGTAATATGTCATGGATGGACCAAAAATATAGAATCTATTTAAAATGTTTATGCTGAGTATATTATATTGGAATATATATATTTCTGGATATGAATTAAACACAGCTACAATTTGGAAAACATTTTTAAACAAAAACACAGCCGAGAACATTTCACACTACAGACCTGGATTAAAAGTGAAGGGTTATCAAAATTGTCAATAAAACATTTCTCAGTCAAAATAAGTAAAATATAGGGAAAGTTTCATTGAATGAAATGTGTGGCACCCAGCTCTATGTTTGGCTCCCCAAGGTCAGTGCTTGTGCCTATTCCAGAACACTCTGCTGTTACTGCTGAGGTTCCTGACAAAGAGCTGCTTTCAATAATGATCAATTTTTAAACAACATGCCACATGCCACAATTTTAAAATATAAAATGTTAAAATATAACCCCCCCCCCCCCCCCCCCAACACCACCATCATGTATATTGGACAGTAGGCTAATGGGGCAAAAGAACCTGTTATTTCACAGTTTGTGACCCTGCCAACAATCAGCCAGATCAGAGGCAAGAGTATGGGCAAAATTGATGTGTTTTTTCTTTTTTCTTTTAAAATCTGGAAATATCATAACCGACCAGCCTCCCCTGTTTGAAAGACTACCAGCTGCCACTGCATGATTTAGTTAAAATATCAAAATTGGAATTCAGGAATGCTGTAGTAAAAATGCAACTAGATAGAGACTGTGACTAAAGTCACAGTGATTTGCACTAACTGTTACAAACTGGAATGTCTGGTCACTGTACCCTATAAATCCGGAATGGTAAGAGCTAGAGAATGATGCTTAGTGAGGAAAAAAGCCTGTTTTTCATGGATCATTCTGGTTTGGTGATCCAGATCAGCACCAAAAGTCATAGCAACTTAATGCAGCCCAGAGGTATTCTTCATGTGAAATTTGGTGATTGGTTGAAAACTGAGGGAGAAATAGCATCCTAAAAATCTCAAGAGAATAAGAATAAGAACTAGATAGATACTGTGACTAAAGTCACAGTGATTTGCACTAGCTCTTACAAACCGGGACGTCTGGTCACCCACCGTACCCTATAGATCTGGAACGGTAAGAGATAGAGAATGACGTTTAGTGAGGAAAAAAATCCTGTTTTTCATGGATCATTCTGGTTTGGTGATCCAGATCAGCACCAAAAGTCATAGCAACTTAATTCAGCCCAGAGGTGATGATTGGTTGAAAACTGAGGGAGAAATAGCATCCTAAAAAAATGTTAGGATAATAATAATAATAATAATAATAATAATAAAGTAGAAAGATCCTGAGTGAGAATAACAATTTGTGCTAGTGCAAATTAATTATACATTAATTTGTATGTGTTTATCAACATGGCATTTAAATATAACTAATCCTGTATGTCTGTTGTTCTTTTTTTCATATGCATTTAATCTGCATTCTGTTTATCGAAGAAACGTCTCAGTTGTCAAGTACAGTATGTGTTCATTTCCAGGAATGTTCTGAAATAAGTCTATTCTGTGAAACGTGAATGAGCAAATCTTGGCAAAACTGATGATCAAATACTAGACAGACATTCAGTTCATCCAATCTGCTGAGTCAAACAGGATGTACCGGTAAGTGCTTCTTCTTTTCACTGTGTGTCAGTACTGGCAAGTCACTATATAGAACAATCATCGGGTGTGTCGGACACATCTGAACAAGAGACATCACACAGATTAACACAGGTAAGAAGATATTGGGTTTGTTCATCTAACTTTGAACTATATACAATATTATTTAAGCTACTTCTTTTTTATCATCACAAATATATTTTAGTTCTGGAGTTTTACTTGTTAAAGTTCTCAAGGTTGGTAATAAGTATACAGACAGAAGCCCTGAAGCATTTACTCCAGTATTTGGAATTCACAAATTCATTGGACTCAAGATATCTTAAAAAAAAAGTGTCTTAACCTTCATGTGTGATCAGCTTATTAAAACCTATTCACTCATAATCTGAATTTGTCCAGACCAGGAGCAGTGAAATCAATGGAATTTAAAGGAGAATTGGACACGCTTGTACCTAATTGGTCTTACTTTAGCATCACGATTGGTGCTTTGGTGCATTTCTGATATGATTTTCTGTCATTTCTCAGCCTTTCATACAAAAATCATTCCAATACTTCATCTGTTATAATCCTTACATTCAAAGAACCTCCGCAACCAATGTCAAGGGAAAAAAAAACGAGTAGCAATTGTATCACTTGCATGACAGCAAATTCGGTTGTTCATACAAATGAAGTTAACCCCATCGTTCACCTTTTACTTTACTTGAGGCATATCTGCTCCAATTGAGGTGTTTAACGTACTATTGTTTAACCTTCTGCTAAAAATGTAAAACCTTAAAAAAAAGTAATTCGACTGTCTTGCTGTTTTGTTAAAGGAGTTGGAAATTTTGCATTTATATTAACCTTCTCCCCACATTTGATAATTTCTCCCTCAAAGGGCTTTCTTCGTTTTATCATTTGAGAAACCCTTTACTATGATGATAAACTTTAACCACTGAACTTTACTAGCTTAAATAATTAATGCCTATGACTGGAGTTTAATAGTCACTTTTTTTTTTTTTGCTGTACACCTTCACATTAATTAAATATTTTATGTGTTTATGTGATACTCCATCTAAAAAGCTTTATTACCAGACACACATAATGATACATTCTTAAAGGTTCTTTGGTTGTTTCTCTGGCAGATCCCTTGAACAGAACATTTCTTCTGCCCTTTCAGAAAGCTTTCAAAGTTGAACCTTTTTAGGAAGAACCCTTAACTATACAACTAACCATTTGAAACACTCTTTTTCTGAGAGTGTATTAAGAAACCACAGGTTCCAGATTTACCTTTCGACTAGTACCCTTTTCTGAGTCAAACTATTTTTTGGAAGTTAGGACCCTTAACATGTGGCATGGTGGTGTAGTGGTTAGCAGTGTCACCTCACAGCAAGAAGGTTATGGGTTCAAGCCCAGTAGCCAACGGGGGCCTTTCTGTGTGGAGTTGGCATGTTCTCCCCGTGTCTGTGTGGGTTTCCTCCAGGCGTTCCGGTTTCGCCCACAGTCCAGAGCCATGCATGTTCAGCTAATTGTTGGCTCTAAATTGACCATGAGTGTGAATGGTTGTTTGTCTCTATGTATCAGCTCTGTGATGATCTGGCGACTTGTCCAGGGTGTACCCTGCCTCTCGCCGATAATCAGCTGGGATAGGCTCCAGCTTGCCCACAACCCTGCACAGGATAAGTGGTTATGGATGGAAGGATGGATGGATGGACTCTTAATGATCTAAAGAACCATTTGAAATATATTTCCCTTCCCCTATATCTTCTTACTTGTATCCCTTTAAGAAATGTTTCTTAGCTGAATCATTTTTTTTGGAAACTAAGAACCTTTGAAGAATCCTTGAAGAGTATAACAGCCTTAGGGTCTCCTGACCAATACTGGATGTAGAACTGACTACACTGCGAGGTCTATTTAGTATTTCTTTGATGTTTAGTCTTAAAGGTAGAATTCTTTCTACTGCACAACCTATCAAATCTATATTATATTTCAACACAGTTCAGATCAATTTTAAATGCTTGACATATTCTAGGTATTAAGAAGAAAATAATTACAAAGAAATTGGATTTAGGAGAAGACAGTGGCACAGCAAGTAGTGTCACCAACTCATGGATCTTGAGTCCCCACTTTGATGGATTTGCTATTTTGATGGAATTGCCCATGTGTGTGAATTTGTGTAGAGTGGCATGGTGGTGTAGTGGTTAGCACTGTTGCCTCACAGCAAGAAGGTCCTGGGTTCGAGCCCAGCAGCTGGCGGGGGCCTTTCTGTGTGGAGTTTGCACATTCTCCTCATGTCTCTGTAGGTTTCCTCCGGGTGCTCCAGTTTCCCTCCAGTCCAAAGATTGGCCTGAAGTTGGACTGAAGTGCCCTTGAGCAAGGCACCTAACCCTCCACTGCTCCCCCGGATGCTGTAGCATAGCTTCCTACTGCTCTAGGTATGTGTATGCTCACTGCTTCAGATGGGTTAAATGCAGAGGTTAAGTTTCACTGTGTGTTTAAGTCTGTACTTGAGTGTATGTGTGACAAATATTGGCTTGGCTTCTTCTTGATGCCATGTGATGGACTGGCATTCCCACCTTGCACTCAGTGTTCCTGGGATAGGCTCTGGATACACCAGATGAAGGTGTGCCAGGATAATAAAGATGAAAAATATCAAATGAATAATTTGGAGTGTGTACCACACACTTCACCAGATAGTTATGATGGAAGGGTTCTTGGCTTCATTCTGGAAAGCACTGGCAACATGGAATCATTTCCAGAAGTAACCCTCTTTTGGAATTCTGAGCTGCTTTGAAATGAAGAACAATTCTTTTCAGGACATACATGTTTTTAACATGAGAGTTTTTTCCAATTAATTGTCATTCAGTATTTGAGAAGTTTTCAGGAAACAAAATTTTCAGTTTAATGGATATCAAATTACTGTGTTAGTAACTCTGGAAATAGAACTAGCTTCAAGTAGAATTGCTCTTCAGGCAAAATTGTGTATCTTTTGCCTCAGTTCTCGACAATGTAACCTACCATTTGTGGACTAAAATGGTGACTTGAAGAGAATTATACTTTCTATTAAAATGAAAATGTTTCTCTTTCTACAGGTTGCCTTAAAAGACAACCATGCTGTGGACAGAAGGGTTGAGCAATTTGGTCCTGGTGGTGGATGGCATCATACTGATTGCAGGTTTTCCTGCCAACCTGCTGGCTCTCTACACCTTTGTTCAAAAGGTGAAGCAGCAAGCTATGCCTATCGATGTGCTCTTGCTCAGCCTCACCATCTCAGACCTGATCTTCCTTTTCTTCCTTACATTCCGCATGAAAGAGGCAGCCGACATGAAATGGATCATGAGCTACTTTCTCTGTCCACTTTCAGGATTCTTCTTCTACACAACTATTTACAACAGCACCTTACATTTAACAGCAATCAGTGTGGAGCGCTATCTGGGAGTGGCCTTTCCAATCAAGTACAAACTCAAGCGACATCCTCGAAATGCTGTGATCGCCAGTGTCATATTCTGGGTGGTTTCCATGGCCCATTGCAGTATTGTCTATATCATGCAATACTATAGGCACAAGAATGAAAATGTCACTAATCCGGTCGACAAGGACATTTGCTATGACATGTTTAGCAAGGAACAATTGACGATCCTTTTGCCTGTCCGTCTGGAATTGTTCATCGTGCTGTTCTGCATCCCTCTTATCATCTGCTGCTTCTGCTACATCAGATTTATCCACATTCTCTCCCGCTTACCGAACATCAAACCTAAGAAGCGCTCCAGGGCCATTGGGCTTGCCCTAGCCACCCTCCTGGTCTTTATCATCTGCTTCCTACCTTACAACGTGTCCCATCTTGTAGGTTATATTATATCATCCAGTCCCGACTGGAGAGTGTATGCACTAATCCCCAGTACCTTGAATGCCTGTTTGGACCCCTTTGTTTATTATTTCTCCTCTTCAGCACTTCGGGGGACTTTAAAACGACTGATATACAGAGGCAACAATCGCCAGCACACCTCCTGTTGCCGGCGATTGCTCAACTGTCCCCAACTAAACTGTATTGCACATGAAGAAAGCACACAGGGTTCCAATGACATATCTTATTAGAAGCACAACATAATTTTTTTTTTACCAGCATGTTACATGTTACAAGTCAACCAGTAATTCAAAACAAGTAGTGTACTGATCCTGATAAACAGCAGCAAAGAATACCCAACCACACTCTAGTTAACATCCATGCACAAGCTAGAAATGACATTTCCAACTTCAATATTTCTTAAGGCTCCACAATTAACAACAAAAATGAAAGCAATGAGTGCAGAAAATGTGCAAAATAATAAATCTGTGTATCCGATTGCAGTATTTAAGGATGTACCAATCTTTACAACATGGTGGCTTAGCTGAAATCTTTGCTTTTGCAAGTAAGATCACGCAGCATAGAAGCTCATGTCTGTCAACGGAATGGTCCTTAATGATCAACGAGTGGCCTTCCTGGCTAGGGAATGCAATCCTACAACATGCTTCAGTAGTGTCTGGGAGATATTCCCAAGCTGATAATGACCAAGGACTTCTTCTTCCTCCTTGTCCAGCACTGTTGCCAGGTCGGGGTCCATGTGGACCCTGTTGATCCACATGTCATGTTAACTGGAGCATAACTTTACACCGGATACCCTTCCGGTCACAACTCTCCCATTTCTGGGCTTGGGAAACAACCATTCACACCTACAGGCAATTTAGAGTAGCCAGTTAGTCTAACTGCATGTCTTTGGACTGTGGGAGAAAACCAGAGCACCTGGAGGAAACCCATATAGACACGGGGAGAACATGCAAACTCCATACAGAAAGGCCCCCGTCAGCCACTGGGCTTGAACCCAGAACCTTCTTGCTGTCAGGCGGCACTGCTAAACACCACCATGCCACCATAACGACCCAGGACTTGAACCACCATATTCGACTCTGACCTCAGTAGTGTCTGAAGATATTAATCCACACTTTTTAGCCACTTGTGTTTTGGCCAACTTTCCTGTTGCCCATGTCAATCTAATGGATATCAATCCAAAGCACTTTGGTCTTTACTCCAATCACAAAAAGGCTGCACTGTAAGTACCCTAACAGCATGACAGTAAATGTGAAATGTGCCACTTGTTTGTATAACATTCTCCTTTTTGGATAGCACTGTGGGAACCCAATACATCTGAATTTTGGCTTGTGTTTAGAACAGAATAGCATTTTTTGGACAAAAATTGCAGAACATGGTGAATAATGAATGTCCAAACGTGAATGTTGTTTGACCATTACTGTAAAATATTTGGCTATGTTGAAAAAATTTATACTGATTTTTTTTCTTATTCGTAAGCTATTATGAATATACAGGGTGATTCAAAATATGTTAACACTTTACTGACAACATTTTTCTTTACAGTTTTCTTTTTTGGTTACTGTTGTTGGTTTCCAAAGCAATGAAGCTACATTTTACAGTCCAAAATTAGTACTGTACACTCTTGTGTCATGATGTTACCACATTATTACAGTGCTAGTATCATATACTGTGTTAACATTTCTTTAAACTCATGCTGAACATACAAATAGATAAAACTCATGAATCCCAATGCTTGAAAAAATGTAAAATGGTACTGTTATACGTATAATCAACAGTTATTCCATGAAATCGAGTTGGACATGAACTGATAGCCGACGAGGCATGTAACACCGAGTCGGCTATAAGCCATGTATGATGAAATTGAGTGAAATAACTGTTTTATTCTATCCACATTCACTGGATTTTAAGAAACAGAGCATTTTTATTGTTATTTTTTGCAAATTCGATCAATAAAAACTTTGCACAAAAACTCTGACAAAATCATTTCCGCTTAGAATGTAAACAAACCAGCGAAATGACAGGAGCAATTTGTGAAAAATGCGATAATAATAATTCTTGAAAAATACAAAAGATACGTTCTTACCATCAAATACTTTCATTCCATATTTTGTTGCTTTTTTGTATTTTTGGGGATTTTATTTTCGAGTAGAGTTTTTATTTCGTCCTCAGTTGGTTCAGCAAAACGCTCCGCCATTTTGCTTTTCTTCTTTAGGGTTTTTTTTGGTGGTTGACAAACCAACTTAAAGGTGCATTACTGCCACCAACTGGGCTGGAGTGTGGAACAGGATATATTGGGGGGGAGAGGTATATTCTTTATAGCTATTTCTGTTTCTTTTAAATACTTGATAAAGTGATATATCTGACTTGATGCGCTCTGCTGGTTTTTTCTCTACTCACAGTATATGAGCTGATAGCCTAGTAGTAGAGTAGCCAATCAATCAGAGTGCACAATTGCTCATATCCAGTGAATGTGTATAGAATAATATAACAGAATAAATTAGAGCTGAATTCAATAATGGTGCCATATTTGATGTTAAATATCTGTGTAAGAAGTCTGGTAATATGAATTTAAATATGAGAAGGGATATGCACTGACTGTTGGTCACCTTCAATTGGTATTAGAACAGAACTTCTGCCTTCCATCCACTATTTATTGTATTTTTCTGTTTTTTTTAAACTTTGTATACAATGTAATGGCAAAGTAGATTTCAGTGAACTTTTCAGAAATTAGTTCATTTCATACCAAACCCTTGATCCTGACCAGGTTCCTGGTAATTATGTATTTATATACTATGACCAAGTAATTATGTATATTTCTCCGCATGTTATACTTTGCATTATGTAAAATAATGAAAATGTTATCCAAGCATATGTGATGAAACATTGTAATCAAAGTGTCCTGCTGAGAATTAGGCTTCTTTTAATTGCTATTTAATAGTGTGGGATTTTTTTTCAATTGGTTAACGGCAAAGTCGACGACTAGAAGGTTTAGAGATCAAATCCCAGCACTGCCAGAGAGCGCCAGAGGCCCTTGAATGTGAAGCTTCAAAGAGAATGTGCTTAAGTAAGGATTTGTGCCAGTGTAAATAAGGAATGGATTTTAAAATGTATTCTGTTTGAAACTCCTGCTGTAAAGTATAAAGCTGATCTATTTATTATGCTTGAAGACGTTAATAATGACTCATGAACATTTGGAAGCACTGTGCAATGTGAAGTAATAATAATAATAATAATAATAATAATAATAATAATAATATGTGTATCATTACCATCTTACCATTAAACAAGCTTAGAAAATCAATGTCTTGTTATTATCTCCGCCAACTTTGTTGGAGAAGGTTATGTTTGTGTCTGATTGTTTGTTTGTTCCCAATGTAACTCAAAAAACTAGTGAATGGATTTCGATGAAATTTGGAGGAAAAGCTAACCATGAATCAAGGAATAATTGATTAGATTTTGATGCAAATCTGGATATGTATGTGGATCCAGGATTTTTTTTTTTTGTCTATTCCCAATGTAACTCAAAAAGCAATGAATGGATTTGGATGAAATTTGGTGGACAGCTTTAGTATTATCCTAGGTTCAAGTGATTTGATTTTGATGTTGATAATATGTGGCTTGACGAAGGTATCCACTCTACCATGTCTCCTTCTAGTTTAAATTTATTTTGTTCTTCTGTAGTCCTGAAAGCTTCAAATGTTTCTCTGTCAGAGCGTTGCCAGTAAAATATTTTTTAGAAAGTAATGACACCATACTATACAACTATACAACAAACCATTTGAAGACTATTTAAATATTATCATATTAAATGGTATTTAATGCTTTTATTTTATTTTGTCTATACTCGATGTAGAACCTTATAAGTGTTTTCTCATCACAAATTGCTCTAAATTAAACCTTTTTAGAAAGCTGTGTACATTTGGATGTGAAGCAGAGAGTTTTTATTGCTTGTAAGCACAGATGGCATTGCACAATAAAATATTTTTTCCACATTGCCAGAGAATGCTAATTAAAAAATATGTGCTTTTGCTTCCAGTTCAAAAAGGGTGCTGTTTTTTGGGTTTTTTTCAGATTTATTTTTTAAGCCATGAATTATGTGAAAAGTATTCTCCTAAAAATTATGAAGGAACTCTTTTAAAAAAATTATTATTTTTTTTTAAAAAGAACATATCACAGACCGAATACAGAGACTTAATTCCCCAGGAGTTAAATGTCCATCATGTTAATTAATTAATTAATGTTAATGGATTATTACATTAAGTCTAAATGATTCACTGATATTGAATTAATTATAGGGACTTGTGTTGTTGATGTGCTGCATAATCTAAGACTAATAATACGTGGTTAAATAAACTCCCCCAAAAACATGTGCTGTGGTTTAAAAAGGGAATACGTGTAATGTAATTGTCAGTATGGTGAAGTTTTCTGTCAGGACATATTATGAAAAAACTCACTTTTTCAGTGCTTGTGCATATGCATTTGGGTATCTGGAGCCAACCAACCTACAACCTGCGCTGTCTATGTCAGAAAACATGAGCTTCAACAAGCTGTTCAGATTTGTCTCCTCTTTCTACACTCACCGCTGGCCATTTTAACAGGAACTTGTTCCTGAGTCTAAGATTCCTGTTCTTGGCTGCAGGAGTGGAATCCAATGTGGTCTGTTTTCTGTTGCATGCTGAGATGCTTTTCTGCTCACCACAGTTGTAAAGAGTTGCTATGAGTTATTATATCCTTCCTGGCAAAAAAAGCTTGAACCAATCTGGCCATTTTCCTCTGACCTCTCTTATCAACAAGGCATTTCTTTCCACCCACAGAACTATCCCTCTGTCACTCACTCAGTGTTTTTTGTTTTTCGCACCGTTCTATCTGTGTAAACTCTAGAGACTGTTGTGTGTGAAAACCCCAGGAGATCAGCAGTTTCTGAAATACTCAAACCTAAAATACTCATCTGGCTTAAACCAACACCCATGCCACCACAGTGAAAGAAAGTCACACTTTGAGATGACAATTTTTCCCATTCTGATGTTTGAACATTGTGAACATTAACTGAAGCTCTTGATTTGATTTGTATCTGCATGATTTGATGCATTGTGCTGCTGTCAAGGGATCGGCTGATTAGAGAACTGCATCAAACAGCAGGTAGATGGGTATTCCTGATAAACTGGCCAGTGAGTATATGTCACAATGAGCTCATTAGAAGAAGAAACCTTTATTTGTCACATGCACACTTCAAGCACAGTGAAATTCATCTTCTGCATTTAACCCATCTGAAGCAGTGAACACACACACACACAGAGCAGCGGGCAGCCACACTACAGCGCCCGGGGAGCAGTCAGGGGTTCGGTACCTTGCTCAAGGGCACTTCAGCCCAAGGCCACCCCACGTTAACCTAACTGCATGTCTTTGGACTGTGGGGGAAACCAGAGCACCCGGAGGAAACCCACACAGACACGGGGAGAACATGCAAACTCCACACAGAAAGGCCCCCGCCAGCCACTGGGCTCGAACCCAGAACCTTCTAGCTATGAGACGACAGTGCTAACCACTACACCACCATGCTGCCATTAGAATTATGCCATGCCCTCATCTGAGTATCTCCACTCATGGCTTAAGAACTGCCTTTTGCAAATGAATATTCACTTGGAAAGTGCTGCCTGGTTGACCAGCAGAAGAAGGGGTGGGGTGAGCAGTGGCTCATTATCATTTAAAGGAACAGGTGCTCAAATCAGTCATTTTGAACAGGGCTGTTTAGATGGGGTGAGAAGGGAGCTGTGGTATTTTATCCTTGGGGTATTTTGACCAAAATATGACACAGACATTTTACTAATACCTCAGGGAACTCTGTCAACTTGTGGAAAATGAGTGTAACATGTCACCTTTAATATTTATGGAAGGAGTGGCCAATATTAGCATTTTATCACAGTATGTTTTCCCCCACAGCAAAGTCTCTGGAAAGGAGGAGTTTACATGTTCCAGTTTCTTGTTAACATGACAAGTTGTTTTTTCTGATTATGTCAAGAGAATGAAAAGAAAAAGATGGTGGTGAAGATGTAACTGTTTTTATTCAGTCCACATTCACTGGATATGAGCAATCATGCACTCCGATTGGCTACTCTACTACTAGGATATCAGCTCATATACTGTGAGTAGAGAAAAACAAAATGGCGGAGCATGTGGCTGAACCAACCAAGGATGAAATAAAAACTCTACTCGAAAAAAAAAAACCCAAAAATTGTTATTAAGTATTTAAAAGAAACTGAAACAGCTAAAAGAATATAGTCCCCCCCCAAAAAAAAATCTCAATATCCAGAATATACCATGACTGACTCACACCATATTCTTTTTTTTTTTTTGACATCATGAGATACATTGCTGAATCAATGGTGGAACTATTTTATGTCATGAGAGCCATCCTTGCCCAATCCCTGCACAGGAATTTTTTGACAAGGGATATAAAGTATTATTCTATCCACACTCACTGGATATGAGCAATTATGCGCTCTGTTTGGCCACTCTACTACTAGGATATCAGCTCATATACCATGAGTAGAGAAAAACAAAATGGCGGCGTGTATTGCTGAACCAACTGAAGACGAAATAAAAACAAAAACCCCCAAAATACAAAAAAGCAACAAAATTTGGAATGAAAGTATCTGATGGTAAGAACATATCTTTTTTTATTTTTCAAGAATTATTATTATCGCATTTTTCACAAATCGTTCCTGTCATTTCACCGGTTTGCTTAGCGGAAATTATTTTGTCGGATGTTTTGTATCATGATTTTATGAATCGAATTTGCAAAAAATAAAAATGCTCTCTCAATATCTAGTGAATGTGGATAGAATAAAACAGTTATTCCACTCAATCTACGTGCCTCATCAGTTATCAGCTCATGTACGAGTCAATTTCATGGAATAACTATTAAATAGCTGCTATAACGTGACATTAAATGTAACTATAAACAATTAAAATCACAACAAGTCTCTTTTTAGTGAATAAAACATTATTAGTGTTGGCAAATTTGCTGTGGTATGAGAGAGAGAGAGAGAGAGAACAGTTGTTGTTATCCTCTGCTGTTATATCTTGATTATTTTCCTAGAACAGCACATCCCCAAGTGTTTTATTCCTTATTTATTGTATTATAACGATGGTACAATATCATCACACCTCAGACACATGGCTCTTAATGAAAACTAAAGGTGAAGAGATGACTGAAACATTCATTTGTTTGTTTCCTCAATCTTTGACGTGGTAAGTGTGTTGGTATGTGAGCTGCACAGTATTGTGAAACACCTGCATTTCTCACATAGGGATTTTCCACAGTGTGGGGTACTGAATAAGGTATAAACTTTAAACTCAGTGGAGAAAATTCAATGTGCTATCAGTGGTGTTTACGCACACATCGTGCAATGATTGGATAAAGAATGTGGAGACAAGCTGAAAATGAGATGTGGGCTACAGAGGAGTAGTGTCGATTAATTACTCCCCTGAAGTTGCTCTTAAATCTCTCTCTCTCGCTCTCTCACACACACACACACACTTGTCTGGCTATCCTTGCGAGGACCTTCTGTTGGATCGAGTTATTCAGCTAATTAATACCAATACCAAAACAAACTTGAACTTTTACTGAAACATTTTGATTATTCAATTTTTAATTTTTATTATTTACTGATTTGTGTCCTTTTTAAAATAAAAGCTACAGGTTTTTTTTCTTAAATTGAAAAAAAAAAAGGTTTTGCTTGACCCACAAGGTCAAAAATGTCTGATATCCCTATTCTAGTGTGAACATGAGGTTTCTAACAACACATAAAAACACACACTAAGAGCCAGTCTGTCTGTAGCTACTGCCTTCACACAACACACACATAGTCATTCGTCCCTTCTGTCTCTGTCCCATCCTTCTCAATTCCCTAATCAAGACACACACACACACACACACACACACACACACACACACACACACACACACACACACACACATTTGTCTGACTATCCTTGTGGGGACATTTGGTCCTCAGTAGTATATAAAAACATGCATGAGAGTGCATGCATGCACATGTTTTTATATACTACTGAGGACCACATGTCCCCACAAGGATAGTAAAATCTGACAATTTCGACCATGTGGGGACATTCGGAGCCAAAAGTTTCCTTTTCATTACTGAGGTTAAGGTTCGGTTTAGGTGCAGCACAGCATTAATTAACTGCAATAATAATTGTCAATAGAAGGTCCTCACAAGAATAGTAAGACAAACGTGTGTGTGGGCGCACATGTGCGTGCGTGCACACACACACACACACACACACACACACACACACACACACACACACACACACGTTGTCTCACTATCCTTGTAAGGACCTTCCATTGACATAATTATTACTGCAGTTAATTAATGCTGTGCTGCACCTAAACCGAACCTTAACCTCAGTAATGAAAAGGAAACTTTTTGGCCCTTTCATTTATTTATTTATTTATTTTTTCAATTTCTATTTTAGGGTGGCACGGTGATGTAGTGGTTAGCGCTGTCGCCTCACAGCAAGAAGGTCCGGGTTCGAGCCTCGTGGCCGGCAAGGGCCTTTCTGTGCGGAGTTTGCATGTTCTCCCCATGTCCGCGTGGGTTTCCTCCGGGTGCTCCGGTTTCCCCCACAGTCCAAAGACATGCAGGTTAGGTTAACTGGTGACTCTAAATTGACCGTAGGTGTGAATGTGAGTGTGAATGGTTGTCTGTGTCTATGTGTCAGCCCTGTGATGACCTGGCGACTTGTCCAGGGTGTACCCTGCCTTTCGCCCGGAGTCAGCTGGGATAGGCTCCAGCTTGCCTGTGACCCTGTAGAAGGATAAAGCGGCTAGAGATAATGAGATGAGATGAGAATTTCTAGCTAAAAAAAAAACCAAAACAAAACAAAACCCCCCCAGCAATTTCCTTATGGGGACAATCTGAATGTCCCCACAAGGTTGAAATTGTCAGATTTTACTATCCTTGTGATGACATTTGGTCCTCAGTAGTATACAAAAACGTGCGCGTGCACGCACACACACACACCTCTAATAAGACCCCCCCCACACACACTCCTTTATACCCTCTGTCTCTGTCCCTCCCTCTCACTCCCCTCATCAATACACACACCTGAAGGTGTATGAACCCTGATAAGAGCTAGGCTCTCTGAAGCTGCTCACACACTTGTCCTTGTCTCCCAGTCTCACTTTCCTAATCAAGACATACCCAAAGTTCTAGATAAGAGCTGGGCTGTCTGTATCTACTGGCCTGCACATGTTTCACACACTCACTTTTCACAGACATGATACCATACAGGAGAGATGTATCCACGGAAAGTGGATTGAGAGTTTAGGTGGCTCGGGCTTATTAATTTTCCATGATCAAATGGCGAGAGCAAACAGTGAGGCGAGGACAGTGAGGAAGCAGGCTGCAGATAGACCCTCGCCTCCAATCATAGCAGCTGGACAGCATTGAGATAAGCACCTCTCCTCTTTTTTTTCTTCCCCAGTCACAGTTCTGAGAGCTGACCACAGTGCTGCAGGAGTATTACGTCACTCTTAATTTTTCTGCCTTGTGCAATCTCGTATCTTTTTTACTCCTCAAGCCAGGAATGCACACGAAGAAGTCCTAAGGTAAGTCACTGCTTTTATTAAGAGAAAGAGCAGAGTGTTTTTCTTCTCTGGACAGGGAAGTGTGTAAAAGTCGGACTCTTTCGTGTCATATATTGTTTTTATTTGTCAAGCAACCAAAGCAAAGTAATAAAAGTAAAGAATTAGTGCCACATCAGAAAGGTAAAATGGAGAAAGTGTGCTGAGTTTCATGGTCTTATCTTAATTTAATAAAACAAATTGCAATATTTTAATGAATAATCAATTGAAAGGGAACAAACTCCTGAACAAATTCCTGTTACTTAATTTCCTGTGGGAATGATTCTTATAAAAACTCAACCTACATTCTTGAAAAAAAAAAAAAACCCAGGTGAAATCTAGAAACCTTACATTTTTAATTTCCTCCACTAACTTTGTTGAAGAAGGTTATGTTTTCTCCTCCGTTTGCTTGTTTGTTTGTGTCTGTTCCCAACATAACTCAATAGTGAACGGCTTTTGATGAAATTTTGCGGAAAAGTAAACTATAGGCCAAGGAATAATTGATTAGATTTTAATGTAAATCTGGATACATATGTGGATCCAGGATTTTTTTTTTGTCTATTCCCAACATACCTCCAAAAACCAGTGAATGGATTTGGATGAAATTTGGTGGACAGCTTTAGTATTATCCGAGGTTCAAGTGATTTGATTTTGATGTTGATAATATATGGCATGGTGGAGGTATGCACTCTACCAAGTGCCATTCTTGTTTAAATTTATTTTGTTCCTCTCTAGTACTGAAAGCTTCAAATGTTTCCCAATCAGAAAGCATTCCCAGTGAGATTTTTTTTAGAAAGTAATGACACAATACTATAAAACTATACAAGTAAAAATTTGAAGACTATTTAAATCTTATAACATTGAATAGCATTTAATGCTTTTATTTTATTTTACGTAAACTTGACGTAGAACCTTGCAAATGCTTTCTCATCACAAATGGCTCCAAACTAAAAACTTTTTAGAAAGCTGTTTACTCCAGAACAATTTTATAAACACTTGACTATATTAATTAAATTGCATTTAAAGCAATTTATTCAACTTCTACAGCTTTCCTTCAAAGAGAATTCTTATGCCTCATTTTGAAACAGTTTTGTTTGGTGTCTGTAATTCTGTATTATATATATATTTAACAGTTATTCCACAAAATTTAGTCGTACATGAGTTGATAGCCGATGAGGCACGTAGCACCAAGTTGTCTATAAGCCATGTACGATAAGATTGAGTGGAATAACTGTTTTATTCTATCCATGTTCACTGGATTTTGAGAAACAGAGCATTTTTATTGTTATTTTTTGCAAATTCGATAAATAAAAACTTTATAGAAAATGTCTGACAAAATCATTTCCGCTTAGAATGTAAACAAACCAGCGAAATGACAGTAGCAATTTGTGAAAAATGCGATAATAATAATAATAATTCTTGAAAAATAAAAAAGATACCTTATTACCATCAAATACTTTTATTCCATATTTTATTGCTTTTTTGTATTTTTTGGGCTTTTCTTCTTCTTCAGGGATTTTTGGCGGTTAACTTAAAGGTGCATTACTGCCACCGACAGGGCTGGAGTGTGGAAAAGGAGCTATCAGGGGATGGGACGGGACTATTTTATTTTAGCTATTTCTGTTTCTTTTAAATACTTGATAATTTTTGGGGTTTTGTTTTCGAGCAGAGGTTTTATTTTGTCCTCGGTTGGTTTAGCAACACTTGCTGCCATTTTGTTTTTCTCTACTCATGGTATATGAACTGATAGCCTAGTAGTAGAGTAGCCAATCAGAGTGCACGATTACTCATATGCAGTGAATGTGGATAGAATGAAAAAAATATATTTACATATCTATATACACACACACAGTGGTGCTTGAAAGGTTGTGAACCCTTTAGAATTTTCTATATTTCTGCATAAATATGACCTAAAACATCATCAGATTTTCACACAAGTCCGAAAAGTAGATAAAGAGAACCCAGTTAAACAAATGAGACAGAAATATTATACTTGGTCATTTATTTATTGAGGAAAATGATCCAATATTACATATCTGGGAGTGACAAAAGTATGTGAACCTTTGCTTTCAGTATCTGGTGTGACCCCCTTGTGCAACAATAACTGCAACTAAACATTTCCGGTAACTGTTGATCAGTCCTGCACACCGGCTTGGACAAATTTTAGCCCATTCCTCCGTACAGAACAGCTTCAACTCTGGGATGTTGGTGGGTTTCCTCACATGAACTGCTTGCTTCAGGTCCTTCCACAATATTTCAACTGGATTAAGTTCAGGACTTTGACTTGGCCATTCCAAAACATTCACTTTATTCTTCTTTAACCATTCTTTGGTAGAACAACTTGTGTGCTTAGGGTCATCGTCTTGCTGCATGACCCACCTTCTCTTGAGATTTACAGTAGTTCATGGACAGATGTCCTGACATTTTCCTTTAGAATTCGCTGGTATAATTCAGAATTCACTGTTCCATCGATGATGGTAAGCCGTCCTGGCCCAGATGCAGCAAAACAGGCCCAAACCATGATACTACCACCAACATGTTTCACATGCCCCTTTTCCACCAAAGCAGTTCCAGGGCTGGTTCGGGGCCAGTGCTTAGTTTGGAACCGGGCTTTCTGTTTCCACTGACAAAGAACTGGCTCTGGGCCAGAAAAATCGGTTCCAGGCTAGCACCAACTCTCTGCTGGGCCAGGGGAAAGAACCGCTTACATCAGCGGGGAGGCGGAGTTGTTAAGACCAACAACAATAACGAGACCGCGAAAGATCGCCATTTTTAAGCGACGAGAAGCAGCAGCTGTACAAACGCGAAGTCATCCATTATTATTGTTGTTGTTGTTGCTGCTGCTTCTTCCGTGTTGTTTTTGCTTTGATATTCATGCCAAGGTTTATGTAAACGTAGCGCTGTAACCGACATATACAGTGACGTAATGACGTATACAGCGACGTAACTGACGTATACAGCGACGTAATGACGTGGCTCCGCTTAGCACCGCGAGCTATGGAAAAGCAAACTGGTTCTCAGCTGGCTCACAAGTTGAACGAGTTGTGAACCAGCACCAGCACTGGCCCCGAACCAGCCCTGAAACTGATTTGGTAGAAAAGGGGTAACAGATGGGATAAGGTTCTTATCCTGGAATACAGTGTTTTCCTTTCTCCAAACATAACGCTTCTCATTTAAACCAAAAAGTTCTACTTTGGTCTCATCCGTCCATAAAACATTTTTTCCAATAGTCTTCTGGCTTGTCCATGTGATCTTTAGCAAACTACAGACAAGCAGCAGTGTTCTTTTTGGAGAGCAGTGGCTTTCTCCTTGCAACCCGGCTAGGGCTGAACAATCTATCATTTTCGACCGAAAATTGCGATCTCAGACAACACGATTTTGGGATCGTCAAAGCCGCGGTTTTTCTCAGTGCTCCTAATATGACCCATGTTTTGTTTCGTCAATAAACTGTCCTCATTTTTTACACTACATACAAAAAAATTACATCTATGTGTTCAGGAAAGCCTTGTGGCACTCAATGTGAAAGAATTTTGTGAATATCTCCTTCTGTTTTATTGTAAATCCCCGTTGTTTGGAGGGAGCGCTCTGAGAAAATCCTTCACTTTCTGTGTGACACTCTGAGTGCGCGGGTGGGGGAGGGGATGCTCTCTCTCTCTCTCTCTCTCTCTCTCTCTCACACACACACACACACACACACGGGAGGGAGGGGCTGCTCGCTCTCAGAGAGACACAGGCTTGTAGCTTCATGGCAAATCGTACATTCACACAGTTCAGCTCAGCTCCTGCAACAGTGACTGCTACAGCCACTGCATCACTCTCACAATTTCCCCCAGGGGAATTGTTGGCTCTAGTTATAATGTATAATGCTTATGTACATTCTTTTACAAAAGTGTAATATTTTGATGCTGCTGAGCCATTGATCAACCTTTTTTTTTATGTCTGATATGTTGTAGATGGGAAAAGTAAAAGAAGCAAAAGTTTACTTAAGAAAGATAGCTCTCTTTTTATTTTTATTTTAAGTTATTATAACTTGTTCCTCAGGCACTCAATGTTAATAAACAGGCCTACATTTGAAATCTGTTGACCTCAGTTTTCATTATTGCATTAGCTTTATGGAATTCATTGTATTAATTAATTTGCACTGAAACTCGATTTAAAGAAAAAAAATCGTGGTTGAAATCGAAATCGCAATATCTGCCAGAAAAATCGCAATTCAATTTTTTCTTAAAATCATTCAGTCCTAAACCCGGCCATGCACACCATTGTTGTTCAGTGTTCTCCTGATGGTGGACTCATGAACATTCACATTAGCCAGTGTGAGAGAGGCCTTCAGTTGCTTAGAAGTTACCCTGGGGTCCTTTGTGACCTCGCCAACTATTACACGCCTTGCTCTTGGAGTGATCTTTGTTGGTCGACCACTCCTGGGGAGTGTAAGAATGATCTTGAATTTCCTCCATTTGTACACAATCTGTCTGATTGTGGATTGGTGGAGTCCAAACTCTTTAGAGATGGTTTTGTAACCTTTTCCAGCCTGATGAGCATCAACGACGCTTTTTCTGAGGTCCTCAGAAATCTCCTTTGTTCGTGCCATGATGCACTTCCACAAACATGTTGCGAAGATCAGACTTTGATAGATCCCTGTTCTTTAAATAAAACAGGCTGCCCACTCACACCTGATTGTCATCCCATTGATTGAAAACACCTGACTCTAATTTCACCTTCAAATTAACTGCTAATCCTAGAGGTTCACATACTTTTGCCACTCACAGATATGTAATATTGGATCATTTTCCTCAATAAATAAATGACCAAGTATAATATTTTTGTCTCATTTGTTTAACTGGATTCTCTTTATCTACTTTTAGGACTTGTGTAAAAATCTGATGATGTTTTAGGTCATATTTATGCAGAAATATAGAAAATTCTAAAGGGTTCACAAACTTTCAAGCACCACTATATATATATATCTCCTTGTGATGACCTGGTGACTTGTCCAGGGTGTACCCCGCCTTTCGCCCGTAGTCAGCTGGGATAGGCTCCAGCCTGCCTGCGACCCTGTAGAACAGGATAAAGCGGCTAGAGATAATGAGATGAGATTATAAAATTTTGTCTCTTTTGTCATTTGGAATAGCACATGGAGTTAAAAATAGGACCAACTGGAAGGGTACTCAGTAGAATTCATACCGCCGCCAAGACACATATAGTATTCAGATTTGCATCTAAATCTAATCAGTTGTTCCTTGCCCATGGCCCACCTTTCCTCCAAATTTCATCAAAATCCATTCACTACCTTTGGAGTTATGTTGGGAAGAAACAAAGAAACAGAGGTGAAAACATAACCTCCTCCAACAAAGTTGGCGGCAGTAATAATGCATGCGGCAAATAAGTGAAGAGTTCAAACTTTTATTTAACTTTGATCTAGGTGGTGGAGCCTATAAGCTAAGCATATATTTTAGCAATATAAAATTACTCATATTCACAAGATGTTAAACTAGCTAAATTTGTTTCTTTTTAATTATATGATTCTATGACTATCAACATAGTCAAGCAACTAAATTGGAAGAAATGGCCTGTTTGCTAATTTGTTTTTCCAATACTAACTTCCTGGCATACAGTTTCTTCAAAATCTGTTGCAAACTTAGCATTTTTCAATGTACTCGGGGCAAATTCCAGAAGAACACATCAGAGGTAATGGAGGTTCCCATAGGAATGAATGGCCTTCCAGTTGCCTCCCAGGTAGAACTCCCATATGTCAAAACGAGGCATTAAAGGTTCTGACTGAGTGTGTTATCCTGTCAAAAACGGTTCCAGGAAGCCAGAAACCCTTACACCATTGCACAAGGAACTACTGTATTTGATGAACCATTGACTTTATGAATTAAATGATCTTGAAAGCAGTTTTTTTTAACCTACATTCTTGAAAAAAAGACAAAACCCTTAAAGTTTCTTCAGTTGCTCATCTCAGGAAATTCAGATATTTCAGATGTCTACAAAGAAGTGTTACCCAATCAGCCAGGGTTTCAACATAAAACTTTTAGGAAGCTATGAATCAGCTATCGCTGTCTGATAAATTGTTTGTGAAATTAATAAAATATAATTTAAGGCTATTTTTAATTCTGAGGAAATCCAGAATAGTTTTATATAGAGCCCTGTCAAAGAGTTTTCTGTATTCGAAACGGTTCCAAACTAGAGGCTTTTTAGGAAGCTATGAACCTTTAATTTGACAAAGAATCATTTACAATATTAATAAACATAATTTCAAACAAATTATTTAACCTAGATTCTTAGAAAAAATCTTAACCCTATAACTCTTAATAGTTGTTAGCTCATCCGGCCGACAGGTGATGAGTTTATGCCATCATGTGCGTCTGTCATCCGTCCGGCGTCATCCACACTTCACGAAAATCGCTTCTTCTCCCTCAATTCTTCCCAATTTTTATTATTTTTGGCAGGAAGGTAGGTCTACCTGGGCTGCATATAGCTTCTATACAAATTTGCATAATTGCAATTAATAATGAAGATATGGAGTAATTAAGCCCTAACGAGCAGTTTTCACACAAATTGCTTCTGCTCAGTCAAGTCTTCACTGATTTTGATTCCTTCTGGCATGAAGGTAGGGGTACCTAGGGTGCATATAACTTATACCCAGGTTTGCTTAATTACAATTATTAATGAAGTTATAGATTAATTAAGCCTTAATGAGCAGTTCAACAAAAATCACTTCTTTTCGGTCAGTTCCTTGCCGTTTTGGATTCTTTCTGGCAAATATTTGAGCTGGACTGCTTGAGAGTAGAACTGTGCAAGGTGGCCCACTTTAGATCGTTCCTTCTGGACTAGACGGGGCTGGAGTGAGCCACGCCATCACTGATGGTCTCATTTCTTTGTCCCTCTGACTGAACCTTTAAAAGTTCAACATAAAACCCAATGAGAGAGTTTCTTCTTATCATTGCGAAAGATTTCCAAAGTAGATATTTTTAGAAATTCATGAAGTATTGAATAAATCCTTTATTATAGTAATTAAATTGGATTTAAATCAGCTTATTTAAAACAGTTAAATCTAGAACCTGTGACTATTTTAACTCTTTACTATATTAATTAAATGTATAACCCCTAAGGATTCTCCATAGACCTTGCAAGAGAGTCTTTTCCTATCAGAAAGGTTTCAAACTAGAATTTTTTAGGAAGCTATGAGCTCTTAACTCTGCAAAGACACATTTGACAAGTGTGTTAAACTCCTAGAACTTCCTGTGTCATGCACCTGCACACTTTTCAAATTGTTCTGTTGTAGTTCCCATGCAGTTAAAAAATAAATAAATATATATATATATATATATATATATATATATATATATATATATATATATATATATATATATATATCGGGTGGGCAGAAAAAAGTGATACCCCTGTTTAATCAAGAATAACTCAAAAACTAGGCTATGCATACAAACTAAATTTGGTACATGTCATGAGCAGCTAGTTTTAGTCAAGTGGTGAAATTTTCAGTCAAAAATATTCATTAACACAGGAATAATGAAGAAATACAAAATTCAGGTAAAAAAATGCAATGCCAGACGTTGACTTATTATTTACTTACCACGGCTTTAATCGAGAAGATGGTCGATATGGCCTCCATCCTCGGAATCAACCAATCGAAGTCTCTTTTTCCAGGAAGATATGGACTTTCGAATTTCAGCAACTGATATTTCATCCCACTTTTCTATTATCTAGTCCTTCAGTTCCTGTTCTGTGAACTTTTCCGTCCTTCCGGCATAAACTTTTTCGGATAACGAATCCCAAACACTGTAGTCCATTGGATTCAAGTCAGGTGACTGTGGGGGCCACTCATCCTTTTTTATGAACATTGGAGTGTTCTGTTCTAGGTATTCCTGGGTAACGCGGCTTGTATGCGAGGTGGCCCCATCTTGCTGAAAAATGTATGTGTCGTCTGGATAGAGTTGTCTGCAATCCGGCAGAAGTCCGTTTTCCAACAGCTGCATGTAAGATTGAGAGTTCACCTTCACTTTGTTCGTATCGATAGAGTGGATGTTAGTTCTTCCATTCCAAGACACACCAGCCGACACCATGACTTTCTTGGTAAACCTTGAAGTTTCATGGTAGAGTCTTGTGGGAGGAATGTCATTCTTCTTTCTTCCATAAACCCTATCGTTCTGTCTATTACGTGCAACTTCGTACGTAAAATCCTTTTCATCCGTAAACACCATCCGTCTTACATCCTTGGCTGAATACCTGTCGTTTAAATTCCGGCTGCGAGTCTTTCGCTTCTGTTTCACGTTAGTATCACGTCTTGAAACCCTGATTCTCTTGAATGGTTTCAAATTAAGTTCCTTGGTAATGGTTCTAACAGAAGTACGACTGATGTTCAAATCGTGCGCAATTTGTCTTTGAGATTTATGTGACCCTGGCTGGTCCTCCTGGGATGCGATGAGCTCCTCAACTCGGGCCTTGTTATCAACAGTTGTAGCTGTTCGAGGTCGTCCACTGCCTGGCTTCCTATCTGTGGAACCAGTTTCTTTAATTCTTTTAATCCACCTGTTAAGAGTAGCAATGCTCCACTGTTTCCTAGGGAACTCCTTTATTAGCCGCTTAGCACCCCAGCCTTTCTCTTCCACACAGGCCTTAACAACAGCTTTATCTTCTTCACTCAAAACCATGACTTCTCTCAAGGGCTTTACAAAATCAAATGCTCCAAAACCAGGCTGTTCAGAATGTTTAGGTTATAGGGACTGCCACATGCAGACGTTATGTCATCAGGCAGCAGACACACTGGTAGACGCACTGGATGACACAATAAGAACGTCTGGCATTTCATTTTTTTACCTGAATTTTGTACTTCCTCATTATTCCTGCGTTAATGAATATTTTTGGCTGAAAATTTCACCACTTGACTAAAACTAGCTGCTCATGACATGTACCAAATTTAGTTTGTATGCATAGCCTAGGTTTTGAGTTATTCTTGATTAAACAGGGGTATCACTTTTTTCTGCCCACCCAATATATATATATATATATATATATATATATATATATATATATATATATATATATATATATGTATATGCGCGCTCGGAGACAAATATATAAATAAGCCTGGGATTAAAAGTTCAAATGAACATACCATCTGAATATTTTCAAGAGAAACCCTGACACAGCTGAATGTAAACTGTGTATAGGTTTACTATAGAATGCATATAGCAATAAATATTATTGCTTACGGATTACAGATGACTGGAAGACTTACTTGGGGTAAGTGTTTATTGCATTGTAAAAAAATTCCTCTGGACCGCAGGCTTGGCAGGCAGAGCTTCAGGATCTTGTTGTTTACTTTTAAAAAAAAATGAAACACAGTCTTGAAGCAATCCTAACCCAGAAACATGGCAGGGTTCCAACACTTGGCTACGAAACATAGGGGGATATGTCATAACAACCCTGTGGCTTGCTATGACATACCGCTGTCTTTCTCCACAGCAAATTACAATCTCAAAAATGGCACAAAAAAGAATGATAGCAAATAAAAGTAAGTACAGCATCACATGTTGGTCTGATAATCATGCAGTTCTTGTTGGTCCTTGTTGTTTACTTGGTGTTCCTGTCATTCTGCTGTGTTCACACTAGCAGGTGACAAAGGAACAAGCGAGCGTTTATTTTCTATTTACATATGCAACAATGAACCACAATTTCAGTGACAGCAGCAAACAGCAAAGCAGCAGCTTAACATGTGACATTTGGATTGGATTTTGCAACTCTCAGCAGATTAGTTATGTCGGAAGAAAGTTATAAATCCAAACAATTCTTCGGACCAAATCTTGTGGTGCGCATGGTCTGACATTTCAGCAAATTCGTTCCCATTTAATGTTTGATGCATGCACACAAATGAAAGAAATACTTATCCTGTCTTATATAACTTCTTACTAAACATGTACAGTGTCTTGCAAAAGTATTCATCCCTCTTGGTGTTTGTCCTGTTTTGTTGCATTATAAGCTGGAATTAAAATGGATTTTTGGAGAGTTAGCACCATTTGATTTACACAACATGCCTACTACTTTAAAGGTGATTTTTTTCTTTATTGTGACACAAACAATAATTAAGATGGAAAAAAAAGGAAATCTGGAGTGTGCATAGGTATTTCACCCCCCAAAGTCAATACTTTGTAGAGCCACCTTTTGCTGCAATTACAGCTGCAGGTCTCTTGGGGTATGTCTCTATTAGCTTAGCACATCTAGCCACTGGGATTTTTGCACATTCCTCAAGGCAAAACTGCTCCAACTCCTTCAAGTTAGATGGGTTGCATTGGTGTACAGCAATCTTCGAGTTATGCCACAGATTCTCAATCGGATTAGGGTCTGGGCTTTGACTAGGCCATTCCAAGACATTGAAATGTTTCCCTTTAAACCACTCCAGTGTAGCTTTAGCAGTATGTTTAGGGTCATTGTCCTGCTGGAACATGAACCTTCATCCCAGTCTCAAACCTCTGGCTGACTCAAACAGGTTTTCTTCCAGAATTGCCCTGTATTTAGTGCCATCCATCTTTCCTTCAGTCCTGATCAGCTTTCCTGTCCCTGCAGATGAAAACCATCCCCACAGCATGATGCTGCCACCACCATGTTTCACTGTAGGAAACACGGTGGTTCTCAGGGTGTTGGGTTTGCGCCACACATAATGTTTCCCATGATGGCCAAAAAGTTCAATTTTAGTCTCATCTGACCAGAGAATCTTCTTCCATGTGTTTGGCGAGTCTGCCACATGCTGTTGGGCAAACTCCAAACACGTTTTCTTATTTTTTTCTTTAAGTAATGGCTTTTTTTCTGGCCACTCTTCCATAAAGCCCCACTCTGTTGAGTGTATGGCTTAAAGTGGTCCTATGGACAGATACTCCCATCTCCGCTGTGGATCTTTGCAGCTCCTTCAGTGTTATCTTTGGTGTCTTTGTTGCATCTCTGATTAATGCCCTCCTTGCCCAGTCTGTGAGTTTTGGTGGATGGCCTTCTCTTGTCAGGTTTGTAGTGGTGCCATATTCTTTCCATTTTGCTATAATGGATTTAATGGTGTTCTGTGGGATATTCAAAGTTTGGGATATTTTTTATAACCCAACCCTGATCTATACTTCTCCACAACTTTGTCTCAGACCTGTTTGGAGGCTCCTTGGTTTTCATGTTGCTTACTTAGTAGTGTAGCAGAGTCAGGGTCCTACCAGAAGAGGTTTATTTTTTCCAGACATCATGTGACAGATGATGTGAGACTTTGATTGTACACAGGTGGCTCTTAATCAACTAATTATGTGACTTATGAAGTGAATTGAGCCCTGTGATGGCCTGGCAACTTGTCCAGGGTGTACCCAGCCTTTCGCCCGTAGTCAGCTGGGATAGGCTCCAGCTTGCCTGCGACCCTGTGGAACAGGATAAAGCGGCTAGAGATAATGAGATGAGATGAGATGAAGTGAATTGGTTGGACCAGCCCTTATTTAGGGGTTTCATACGAAAGGAGGTAAATACCTATGCACACTCCATATTTCTGTTTTTATATCTTAATTATTGTTTGTGTGACAATAAAACAACAATTTGCACCTTTAAAGTGGTAGGCACGTTGTCTAAATCAAATGGTGCTAACCCTCCAAAAATCCATTTTAGTTCCAGCTTGTAATGCGACAAAATAGGACAAACACCAAGGGGGATGAATACTTTTGCAAGACACTGTACTTATCGTGTCTTATATAACTTCTCAATAAACATGTATAGATACATTACAAACCAAAACAATGCTCTTTGGTGCATCTAGGGTGTGTAGGTATCTAGTAGAGTTCACTTGCTTCATTAGTTTGTGTTTAACTAGTTAGCTTTTTTGCTATTTTGGTTACGCACCCAAAAGAGACAAAATACAAGCAACACTTGTATCAGACTTGCTAGTCTGAATGTATATTAAGGCCTTAGTTTGCTTTTCTCAAAGGTATACATTTGCTTGGCTTCATCTCTGTTTCGCATCAGGCTCCTGAAACAAGTGTGTCCTTACCCAGCTTCCATTGGTGCTATTACACATATTCCAGACTCAGGGCCCAGACCCACAATACCAACATCTATACCTGTAACTACAACTATGACTATCCCTCTGCCTGAATTTAGTTCCAGCCTGGAGCAGTCACACCCCAACTATAATCCCGACTATAATATTGCTTGGTGCTGCCACTCAGGGAAATAAATGCATGCAACTTAGGAATAGTCATGGAAGTTTTTTCCAAGTAGTAGCACATTATTCCAGGTCATACTGTACAGCTTGGACTTCAAAACAACCCATGCACACACTCCGGTGGTTGATATAATACGGATAGGTCATGGACTATGAAAATATAATAAAAAAGGATACAAAATACGGAGTGGTTATGGATTTTAATACAAATGTTAATAATTTACCGATTGGTCAAGGATGTTTCAGTATATTACAGATTGGTTACGGATGATGCATCATGGATAAAAAATTACGATGTCAAACGATTAAATGTTTGGACTGCCGAAGTTCATCATTAAAATATCTTACCTGCATTTATCTGTTTACTTTATTAATTTACTATTGATATTGCTTAGAAAATCACATATCTGTGAATAAAAGATCTGTGGTTTGTATTATATTTTTTTAAATCTTCCGTGAGTCTGTATTCTGTGACTTCATGATGCAACAAGGATGGGAAAAATAGCACATGCTCAGACAACGCCACATGTAAACAATTACCTGATTGGTCAGATGTTTTATCAGATCAGGTCCAGGCCTGGAAAAATCGCTCCAGAAGCAATCTCACGGATACGGATAAATCCAGGCTTGGGGTATAGGTATTGTTATCGGTCTGGTGTGAGCACCAACCACATGAACTGCAGGGGACCAATTTATTTATAGTTATCATTATAGTTATAGGTATTGTGGGGCCGGGCCTTTAATGCTGCTCTTCTTTATTTCTTTTGTGATTTTCAGCCTTGGAAAAAAAAAATGAGGTGAGGCCTCCTGGCAGAGAGTTTTTTTCGACAAGCAAGCCATGCAGGAGTGTGAGACCATCCTTTGCCTTTCGGTCTACATCATCACCTTCATCACAGGCTTCCCAAGCAACATCCTGGCCTTCTACACGTTCAGCTGCAAGGTGTGGAGAAAGCCAGCTCCCATCGATATCCTCCTGCTCAACCTGACCATCTCTGACCTCCTATTCCTTCTCTTCCTGCCTTTTAAGATGCAAGAAGTGGTTGACAATCTGCACTGGAACATGCCATATTTCCTGTGCCCGCTGTCTGGCTTCATCTTCTACATGACCATCTACAATAGTACATTTTTTCTCACTGCTGTAAGTGTCGAGCGCTATCTGGGCGTTGCTTTTCCCATCCAGCATTCGTTAAGACGACGACCCATCTATGCCGTGGTGGCCTCCGTCTTCCTCTGGATGCTCTCCATGCTCCATCTTAGCATCGTCTACATAGTACCGTACTACAACCCAGCTGGAACAGGTTCAGCACCTAGGAATGTGTGCTATGAGGAATTTACAGATGCCCAGCTGCGTATTCTGCTGCCTGTACGCTTGGAGCTGTGCGTTGTGCTGTTCTGCATCCCGCTGCTCATCTGTACCTTCTGCTACATCAACTTCATTCACATCCTGTCACGTTTGCCAAACATTGGCAGACGGAGGAAGCTTCGAGCCATTGGACTTGCCTTGGGCACGCTGCTGGTGTTTGCTCTGTGCTTTGGACCCTACAATGTCTCGCATGTGGTGGGTTTCATCAACAAACGCAGCCCTGCCTGGAGAGACAAGGCACTGCTACTCAGCACTTTCAACGCCTGTCTGGATCCACTCATCTTTTACCTGTCGTCGGCAGCCGTCCGGACCATGTTGACATCAATGGTCCAGGGTGTGTGGCACAAAATAAAGGCAGGTTGTAGCATTCTTTTCTGCTGGAGACTGAAAAAAGATGGGCATGAGAGTACAAAAAATTCATTTCCAATACCTGCTGAAATTAACGCTCTTTGACAGAAATTGGTGGCGAGAACAAGACGTGAGCACGTTCCTTGGGGTTTCTACAATCCTTTCAGAAAAAGAGTGACCATTTCATATGAATTTATATTTTTTTAATCCCCAAAGGAACAATTATATAATACGTGGAATAGTTGAGGATTTGGAACTTTGCTTGACGATCAGAAGAAAACTCTTGGGACTGTAAAATCCGCTCTTTGGACATTATTTATTTCTAGGAACCAAATGTGGATGTTATACTGTATAAGATAGAGAACTTTGTACTGAGCAGAATCCTGAGGGTTGTTTTTTTTTTTACTTCTAACCCCAAAACCTCTTCTACCACAGCTCTTTCGAAATACCTGTCTGGTTTTATGTAGGTAATGTCCATATGCTTCCTATAAAGGGTAAAGTCTTGCACAACAGACCTCACATGGAAGATTTATGAGTCTGTAGTACGAGAAGAAAGACATCATCATATACAACCCACTGTGTACACAAGACAGCCATATATTGAGTGTTTGCAAACAGACGGCCTGTGGTTTATGAACATCTAGCCTTGAATAGACTACGTTTTCTTGCACTTGCTTCTTCAGACGGAATTAAAGACACGTACTGCACTGGGCATAGTGAACAGTGGGAGAAAAAAAGAACCTTCACCTGGATTGTTTAGTATGATTGGCTGGAGATTAAGCACGGAGTCACAGTTTGTTCAGCATAGAGATAAAGGATCTACAATAGCAGGAAATACTTGGGTCAATAGAACTCACTCTTTCACCTGTTCCATATTAATATTTGCAGGTTATTTGGTTCTGGGAAAAATGAACAATAGGTGATGGACTGGGAACCAACACCAGGCGTTATTTGAAAGAGAAAAGGAAAAAAGGAATATAGAGCAAACACACACACACACACACACACACAATTTATATATCAGGCTTTCAGTATTTCCACATTCTTCAGTTCAGGAAATGACAAAACTGCAAACCCTTTCATACCTCAACAAAAAAACAAATCAATAAAAAGCAAAGAAAAAGAATAATAATAAAACATTACACCTTGTTTTTAATGAAATTCTTCAAATCTTACAGCAGCGAAGCCTGATTATCTTGTCAACCCTACCGCAAAGAACAATTCATCAAGCCAGGACTGAAATTATCTGTCATTACTTAACGTGTTTATTGGAGAACCATGAGGAGTATATTGCTTATTGTAATGTCGGCCGTCCGTTTCTGGCCTCTACGGCATCATAAAAATTTTATAGCATATTTTCCTCTTGCTCATAACCGTTTCAAATCTCCCTACAGGATACTGGTGCGCGAGTTATGATTTATGAACCTAATAAATATTTGGATAAGATTATTGTCTTTGATTGCTAATCTTGGGCTGTGTATATATGTGTGTGTGTGTGTAAATGTACTGCACTAAGTACGTGCGTCGAGAAACAAATGCACAAGGGCTTTGAGTTTGTGCCTCGTTGTATTTCATACATGAGGAAGGCATTATTTATAATTTATTGTCTGTAGCCTGTTAGCAAACCGAAGCTGTCCACATACATTTCTTTGTTTGAAAGGAAAATATCCAGGGAGTGCTGGGATTCAACAGAGATTGTTGTTTGTCACAATAGATGGCAGTTCTAATAAATTTGACCTGTTGTTGAATGTGTACTGTATTTGGTGCTCTGAATTTCCTTTATTAATATAAATGTGAATTTTAAAATGCACATAAATTATGACATTTAAAGTGATGACTTCGGTTTCACGTATAAATCTATACACTTGTAACCACTTTTCTATGGATAATTCAACCTAATATTGTAATTTAGTCTTTGAAAAAGGTTCTACATGTTTATAATTAAAAAAATAATCTTTTATACTGTTCTACACGGAAACTTCAAAGAACAATCACAGGCTATCTTAATTTTCTAAGAGTCTATCCTTGACTTGCAAGTCATCTCATCTCATCTCATCTCATCTCATCTCATCTCATCTCATCTCATCTCATGCCGCTTCATCTTGTTCCACAGGGTCGCAGGGAAGCTGGAGTCCAAGTGATGTCAAAGCAAAATAGAAACCCGGATGTCGGCCATGTTGGTGGATATACAAATGCGGGGTCAAGCGACATTCCATACAAAACAGTCACGTGTGCGCAACTCTCTTTATTCTTCCACTGCTTTAAGCATTCTTTTAGCTATGCCATATCTTTGTGCTGTATATGGTTGTGGTCACAACAGTAATTGTGACCGAGGCACGTTCCGATTTTTTAGAATTCGGTCTGTGAGTTGGAAAGAGGGCAAGGAAACTCTGAGGCTTAGTACGGAGAGGAGACAAGCACGGCTGAACAACATTGCCAGGGTTGATCTAAAAGACGCTAAAACCAAAACAGCTTGTGTTTGCAGTGATCATTTTATCTCGGGTGAGATTCAAAAGCTTTCTCAATAATATGATGGAAGACTTTTATTTTGTGTTGATAGAATTTTGCTATAAAATGAGCATTCTCTTGTCGTGGTTCACTCGGTCATTGTTATAATTTTAACACGTGTTACCATTTCGCTTCTAGGAGCGCCAGCAAAATTATATGAAAGAAACAATCCAGACTGGACATCCGCTCAGAAAATGGGCTGTGTTTCGTCCAAGGTCAGACATGATTCTGCGTCAGCTGAACCAGATAGAACGCGATATCTGGTTACTTGATGGTTGGTAGAAGAGTCTTATCTTCAGAAAAGTCTGACTTTTTAAAATAATATGGGTCAAAACTACACATACTATCTTCTCTTTGTATCGAATCTTCACTTGACCGTTCAAATCGTGGTAATACTGAAAAAATTCAGCATTGTTTACAGACACGCTTTCAGCGGCTCCCATCCTAGTTGCTTTGTATATCCACCATCATGGTGGACGCTCATGACATAGCACATTTTGATCACGTGGTTGCAAGTCATCTATATAGAGGACCCCTGGCACTGAAGTCATACTTACGTTAACAACTCTTGCTACGTCTGTGAAGGTTCTCAGTCATCCAGGTCATTGTAAACCATAGGTGCTAAAGAAGGCAACTGGACTTGCTTGAAATCCTTGAAGACGTTTCACCTCTCATCCGAAAGGCTTCTTCAGTTCTGTCTGACTCGTGGGCAGTTCCAGGTATTTATCCACTGGTGGACCAAAAGCAACCCTGAGGAGAGTCGTTGAGATCACATGGGTCATTGATCCTCTAAATCATTGTGTAGGTTGTTAGGGTCACTGGAGGCCAGGTGTAGAACGACCATCACTGAACAGAGGAGGTGGTCTGAGACACCACTTATCAGCCACCTACAATGCAGTCCTTAGCACACTTCCTAGAAAACTGAATACACATCCACACCATGACTCAGCTGACTTCAATGACTCACATGACAGCAGACAGAGCCAATGACCCACAGATCACAGATCCCTAACAACCTACAGGATGACTGAGAGGGTCAATGACCCATGTGACCTCAATGACTCTCCTTAGGGTTGCTTTTGGTCCACTAGAGAATAAATATCTGGAACTCCCCACTAGTCAGACAGAACTGAAGAAGCCTTTCAGATGAGAGGTGAAACATCTTCAAGAGTTTCAAGCAAGTCCAATTGCCTTCTTTAGCAGCTACGGTTCAACTGTTGCTACCCTTGTCCTGGGGAACAAGCGAACTTGATTTACATACTGAAGACAAGCAATATTGAAGATATCAGATGTCTGTAGTTTGAAGAAAACTACAGCTAAAAAAGCTTTACTACCAGATTACTTGGATAATCTAAGTCAGAAAGAAGCATAGGATAGATATATGTGGGATTTAGTTTATTAGCGGTTATGATCCGTATGAAATTCCTCGAAACGATTGGAGTGATGTAGATTTGTGGCCTACATTACTTACATACCGTAAATGTTGGAATTTACCTTCTCACTGCATTTTCTCTGCTTTAATTTTAAAAATATATATATTGTTTTCTGAAAGAGAAGAACACGGAGGATTGAGAATCAAGCAGCTGTGGTTTGTTTATACCTTATACTAAAACTTGTTGTGTCCTAGCAACCACCAGAAGGACGCATACGAAAACCCCAAAAATGCTACTTACCTGGGCAAAAACGATACAAGATTTATCTTGTAGGTTCCTGAAATGCAGGAAAAAAGTTGTATGCCTCCATGCTCTTCCAGGTTGTCATCTGTTTGTCCGTGTAGAACGATGTCTGCAGCACCAGGTAGTTTGAGATGTCGGGGAACTCAACGGATGGATATTTTTCCAACTTGTAGGAAAAAATCCTTCTTTACTAGTGTGTAAGGATCTGTCCCATTGTAAAGAGCATCTTTCTGAAGGTATCTTGAGCGTGCATTGGCATCTAAACTGCGAAAATAGTCAGAGACGGTTTCACTAGCTCTTTGCATAATGGAAGGGAAATCGGTTTGCCTGACCACCACTTCATTCACCAGGAGTAAACTCGCAAGCAAAAGTCACACAACTGAATACAACCTATATTCTATTCCAGGTTAAGCACTTGCAAAGAATGACTAAAAAACCTTTAACTCCATGGACTGTCAGTGAAGAAAGTGGCAGGATCGTGGCCGCACACTGCGACTGTATGGCAGGCCTTGACAGAGCTGTTCTCACATAGCATTGTGATTGTGGGCTTGAAGATGGAGTGAAACAAAGGGATTCACTGACAGTTACAGATAAAAAGGTGTACTGGGTTCTTCCTACTGCTGTGAAAAAAGTCTCCTCCTCCCTGATCAGAGATATTTCCTTTCTAAAGAAATGCCCAAGTCAAGTACCTAAGCTGCTAATCAGAAGTTCAAGACAAAGTGCCAGGGAGACGGTAATACCTTTTATCCTTTTCTTTCTTTGAACGACCAAAAACAACACAAAAATGAACCATATTTAAGACAGATTAAGCCTTGCTACAAGGAAAAATAGTGTCTGGTTGTCCCCCAGGAGAAATTATCATGTGAGGCATAATGTCATGCGCAAGGGGTCTATACTAGTCTGGCTAACGCGACTTCAAAGCTCTGCGAGCATTTGGTCTGGCAAAGATATTAAGCCCAACCATTTCCCAAAGTGCGTGGTTGACCCGCCTCCCTGAAATGCCTCAGTTTGCTACTGGTCGAAGCCAGAAAAGGCTGTGACGAAGCTTAAACCAATAACATCACTCTTTCCTCTGACGTATGTGACGCGACGGAAACTGCTTGGGTAACAGGAAGAAGATAAATACCTCCAGGGCTGCTCTTTGCTCCGTTTTCAATGAGAACTTCCCGTTGAATGCTTTCAATACAGCATCTACCGCTGTGTCAAAGGCTTGCCGCTGCTCCATGTTCGTAATGTTTCTAGTGAATGAAGCGCTTCCGGCATAGATTCTGTAAACAATCTATGGCTTCTGGTCGCAGTTCTACTACGTCAGTGCCTTGAACACGCCTCTAACCAGGGCCGTTGGAGATGCTCAAAGTTGATTGGCTCCCGATTTTTCGGGAGCTTGGAAGAGCTGTAGATAGCTTGCCTTGCCAGACTAAGCTCGCAACAGGCCCTCGTGTTGCGTCACACTTAGGATGGGCGGGCCCAGGCTAGGTCTATACTTATGTTGTAGATTTTTACCATTAGCCAAAATGTAATATGACCATTTGTTACAGTTTTTACGGTAGACGTGCTACACTGGTAGTTACAGTACTTGTTTCCACATGTGGTAGACACTTATAGTAATGCTTTTCAACTTTAGGACTGCAGTTGTCATGAACAGTTTCGCATTCAAGTTTCCATCAGTGAAAGTTTATAGCTTCAACAAAACAGACTTCATGTTAAAACGATAATGAATTTCCTGATTACATGGTTATACTTTGTGACTATATTATATAGGACACTGTTATAGAAGTGAGTTATCTATAATCACGTTGTCTGTCATCACCCAAAGGAGGATGGGTTCCCTTTTGAGTCTGGTTCCTCTCGAGGTTTCTTCCTCATGTCGTCTGAGGGAGTTTTTCCTCGCCACCGTCACCACAGGCTTGCTCATTGGGGATAGATTAGGGATAAAATTATCTCATGTTTAAAGTCTTTAAATTTCTGTAAAGCTGCTTTGCGACAATGTCTATTGTTAAAAAGTGCTATACAAATAAACTTGACTTGACGTGACTAAACGAGCAAACAGCCGGCCTCGTGAAAAGTAGCTTTGTCATAGTGCCTGCAAAGTCAAGCATAGCATTCATTATTAAATATGAAGCAAAAGAAATTGGACAAAAATAGAAACAGAAATAGAAATAGCGATCCTCGTTTTGGTGAGAAAACACAGATAATACAAAAATAAAGGTCATTAATATCACTGACAACAAAGCAACATTAAAAGTATTTTTTTAAAACATGGAAACAGAATTTAAGATGTGTGGATTATACTCTGACAAATTGACTGGATAATATGGGAGTTATAGTATCTTTGAAGAAGAAGTTTGCGATATTAAAGTTGTCGCTTTATAAAAATATATATAGGACCTTACAAGCAAAAATGAAAAATTTGGAAAGTGAAATGATTATGAATATAGTCAAACTTGTCCAGTATTTCTTTGTGTAAGATGATAATAAAAGAAATACATGATTGCTAACAATATTTTTTAGAGATTTGTCACTGACCTAAAGCTTGAAATGGTGTTGTTTTATTGTCAGGTAATCTTTCTATTTTTGAGCAATTATTTTGAAAAAGGGGCAAAATTATAAAATGTATTAATTTATTTGCACTGAACCACAATTTGTTTACGCTACAGCTCTGATCCATCAAAAAATGAAATCATGTTAAAGTATCATAAAAAATGGATTGATTAAATAAATAAATAAATAAATAAATAAATAAATGTCGCAGTGCTGTTGAATTCTTGATTCTGGTTGGTCAGAAGGTGTTGATTCATCTTCTGTCACAGCAACTCTGACACGTAGTTTTTCTAAAGCCATAAGACTGAACCATAATTATATTCTTTTTTTTTTTGCTCCAAAGGACACATAAATCAAACCATAAATAGCAATTTAGTGAACTTTTAACAGCCTCACCAACTGTCAAAGCTTTGACACTCAGAGATTACAAGACAGCTTGAATTAAACATCATTTTCAGTATAACTTTGCCATCACACTTCTGAGATAATACAAAACAGAATGACATTGCGTTCCAAGATTAAATAATTACAATAATGATGAGGAGGCGTGTTTGCCATCTTGTTTCTGACACGGAGTCCATGTAAACACTGTCAAGTTGGAGAAAAGCAAAGTCTTTCTGTTAGTGCTTCATGATTATTGGCACCGCTTGTAAAGATGAGTAAAAAGGGTTGGGAAATCAATTTTTTTTTTCCTGATGAGGGATTTGTTTTTCTCGGAATAAATTTATTTTAAATAAAGGTTGGATTTTTCTCATTTATTTTTTTCTGTGTCAGATGAAGCAACTTCATCAAAAGGTGGATTTTTTTCTAACCCTTTTACTTTATATATATATATATGTGTGTGTGTGTGTGTGTGTAAGGAGAAAGACACACACACACACACACACACAATACGCTACTCATATTTTTCATACAAACTACATATCTGGGGCATTGAGTAATATATTTCCCAAAATCTTCACTTGTGAAGAAATCGATTAATTGTTTTGATAAATTTGGGTAATTTTTGTTTGTGAATGTGTCAATACAGTATAATAAAAAGAAAATCACACATTGGCTTGAAGATATGAAGTTTATCTTCTTGTGTTGAAAAACTGGCATTTTTCATACGAAATACATCATGGAGCTGAGTGACATATTTCCCGATATTTCACTCCAATGACGTCACTCGCAGTGTTTTCCTGCTGACTGAACATGCATTGTCAAAATGGCGAACCAGTTCAAAATCAAAATTCTTTTGATTAACTTGCTTTTTTTTGTGGATGTGTCCATATAATATAAAGAACATTCCAAGGTGGTGCAAAGATATGGAGTTTATCTTCTCGTGTTGAAAAATATTTCACTCCTTCACGTCACTCACTCGTGAATATGTTCACCACTCAAAGTTAAAGTGTAATAATCTATCTATCTATCTATCTATCTATCTATCTATCTATCTATCTATCTATCTATCTATCTATCTATCTATCTATCTATCTATCTATCTATCTATCTCGTGTGTGTGTGTGTGTGTGCACGCGCTGTGCACTAGTCTTAGGCACCCTGTTTTTTTCATACAAACTTTGTTATAGATTTCTATTTTATGACTTCTACATTATCGAGTCAGTACAAAAACATTTTAGAGTCCAAACATTTGTTTTCCAGCACAAAATTAAATGTTACAGAGAAAAAAAAGTTTGTATCTGAGCAGCTTATTCCATAAGAGAGCACTTTTCAGATTAAACAAGAAAGCATAATGAAGGCTGCTGGGTTTTGGTGCAAAATGAAGACGCGAGTGTGACAGTCAAAGTGTCCAGAAGAACTGTGGCTGGTTCTGTAAGATGCTCAGTAAAACCTACAGCTCATTTCTGCATAAAACTGCACTCACTGTACCTGAGACTTTTTTTTTTTAAAGCAAAGGGTCGTCTCACACCAAACATTGACTTTGTTTCATTTATTATGCCTTACTGATTATTGTTTATGGTATTTCTTTTTAATGTTGAAACATTCAATTTCATTATTTTGTCATTTTTGGTCTACAGCATTTCTTTACATGTGCCTAAGACTTTTGCACAGTACTGTAGATCCATACCCACCCACCCACCTACCCCCCCCCACACACACACACATATATCCATACTTACTCTCGGCAAACACAGCTGCTGTTGGCTGCACAGTGATCCCAAATCAATGCAAAATATGCCCCAAACAGCTGGCTGTAATGATCAACAGTTCAGTAAGCATGCATCCTCATTATTACCTCAGGGGCAAAGATGGTGCTGAAGTCAAGATGAAACTATCAAGTGCTTTGTCCTCGTGCATTAACACTGATCTCACGTTTGTGCTTTATCTCTGTAATTACTGCGTTCTTTCTCCTCATTCATCCTCAATCCAGTTTGATTTACATCCTTCAGTTCAGGACCTCCCCTACACACAAGTCTATTTTATTAAAGCGTGCTATACAAGCACATTGTTTCTCATTTTGAGACTACATTAAAAAAATAAATAAATGTTATTTATATATATATATATTAAGCCTGTTTTTTACTTAATATATCTATGAATGGAATATTCTATTTCTCAAAATAAAATTGCCTAAATAAAGTTTTATTTATTTCAGCAGAATTTCAGAAGTATATGAAATAATAAACAGTGAGGTAGTGTGATGTAAACTGGAGTTACTGTTATTTCCCCAAAGTTGATTATTTTCCAATAACAGCATATCATGAAGCATTTTATTCCACTTATACCACAGCAATATGCCAAGAATTACAACTTTTATTTACTAAAGAACAACACGCCATACTTTTTATCCATTAAATGTTGTGGACTGTTCATGGAATACATTTGGTTTCTTTGCTTCCTCTTGAAGTTAACAGGAAAATCAATGCAGCTTGTTGCTTCACCTCACTGACACCAGAGACTCCTTCCATAAATGTAAAGTAAACGCCTCACAGAAAGTTTCACCATTCCACAATTTACACTTTATTATTTTTACCTCACCCGCAACGGAGTAAGCAGGGCAAGGTATTGTAATCAGTGTGGGTTGTTTGTTTGTGTGCCTGTTTGTTAACAATCTAGCGTCTAGACGGTTGCACCGGTTGACTTCAAATTTTCTGGGTAGGTGGGCAATGGTCCGTAGATTACCTGATTAAATTTTGGGGGTAATCGGGTCAAGGTGAAAGTCAAGGTCACTGGAAAGGTCAACCTTTCGGTCAAAATAATTTCCATTATAACTCAAAAACGGTTGCTGATAGACAAATGTTTACTATTATGAGCATATAGGAACTCCCTTTCATTTGGCACCATGATCGTTGACCTTGAGTGACCCTGAAAGGTCAAACTCAAGGTCACGGATTTTCAGAGGGCTGTAACTTGAATATGGTTGATGGTAGACAGATATTTACCATTATCAACTTATATGAAGTGCCATATTATGGGCTTTCATTTGGCACCATGACCTTTGACCTTGAATGAGTTTCAAATGTCAAACTCAAGGTCATGGATTTTCATAGGACTATAACCTGCCAGCTGATGATTGAGAAATATTACCATTATTGACATATAGGTATATAATAAGTGCTGCCAGGTGAGGTTTGTTTTGCCTGGCAATGCTTGTTCTAAAGGTAATTATGTTTAGTACCAACCAGGCAGAGAAGTTTCTCTGAATGAGCTGCTACTTTAGTATAGCAACAATACTTTATTAGCAGAACTGACTATTCAACAGTGTTGAGAAATATTCAAGTATATTTTAAATACTTTAACTTGATTTCATTATTATTGTTTTTTACAGTGTGTCTTGGCTGATGGGTTACATTTGGAGAATTTGTATAAATATAATATTCCCCCAAACTGATACAGAAATAAGCACATTTAAAGCTAGTAAAGAATAATGTCAGCTGACAAAAAAAACCCCATAAATATGGTCTTTAAATAGACGTACTGTATTATTGGGGGTGGCACAGTGGTGTCGTGGTTAGCACTGTTGCCTCACAGCAAGAAGGTCCTGGGTTCGAGCTCAGCGGCCGACGAGGGCCTTTCTGTGTGGAGTTTGCATGTTGTCTGCATGGGTTTCCTCCAGGTGCTCCGCTTTCCCCCACAGTCCAAAGACATGCAGGTTAGGTTAATTGGCGGCTCTAAATTGACCGTAGGTGTGAGTGTGAATGGTTGTCTGTGTCTATGTGTCAGCCCTGCAATGACCGGGCGACTTGTCCAGGGTGTACCCCGCCTTTCGCCCGTAGTCAGCTGGGAAAGGGACCAGCTTGCTTGTGACCCTGTAGGACCGGATAAGTGACTACAGATAATGAATGGATGGATGTTGACATATATTGCAAAACTGAATGAACCCTTATGGCACAATACAATTCAAAACACTTATAGTCACCACCTCAAACCACACTCACAACTCGCCATACGTGCTACTATGGGTGGTCTACGGTAAAAATTTTGGCAAAACCATGCTTGAAACTTGCGCGACACTTGCGTGTGTTCAGTGCTGTAGGAGGTCGCAGAATGGCTGTGGAGACTTTTGGTCCTGCACATGCAAATTCTACGGATCTTGCAAAAAATTAAGAATGCATACACTATGTACGGGACCGTACTCCTTTTGTATGCCTGAACAAGTCAGCAGCACAGCTAGTAGGGGCTTTTTGCGATGACAGTAAGACGCACGAGTGATGCACGGTCATTGTATGAGTGACGTGCCTCAGGGCCTCTGCATGCTCTTGCGACAAGGCTTTCGCAGATAGCTTTTCGCAGACAGTTGTAATTTATCGTTGAGCGGGGAGTAATAGGCGTGCGCGATGTTATTCACCGCCACAATGCAAGGGGGCGCGAAGTCGCGAAATCGCTAGGAGTAGTTGGTGGGTGTGGTTAGTGGAGTAGAAACATATCTGTGAAGATACTCAGTCGTCCAGGTACATAGTAATCTGTGGTTGGTAGAAGAGAGCAACTGGACTTGCTTGAAAAGTCTTGAAGACGTTTCGCCTCTCGTCCGAAAGGCATCATCAGTTCTGTCTGTCTAATAGGGAGTATCAAGTATTTATCCTCTCATGGATCATAATAGAATCCAAATCAGAATGCTGATGGCTGCATTGAAGGTGGCTGATAGATGTCATAGACACCCACCTCTGTTCAGTGATGGTCGTTCCAGGCTGACAAAATTGAACGATCCTCTCTGGCTAAGATGTCTGCCAGTTTTCTGGAAGTCCTCTCATACTCCCGCACTAGTCGAAGGGAACTCATCCCAAAGTGTGTAGAAACATATCTGTGAAGATACTCAGTCGTCCAGGTACATAGTAATCTGTGGTTGGTAGAAGAGAGCAACTGGACTTGCTTGAAAAGTCTTGAAGACGTTTTGCCTCTCGTCCGAAAGGCATCATCAGTTCTGTCTGTCTAATAGGGAGTATCAAGTATTTATCCTCTCATGGATCATAATAGAATCCAAATCAGAATGCTGATGGCTGCATTGAAGGTGGCTGATAGATGTCATAGACACCCACCTCTGTTCAGTGATGGTCGTTCCAGGCTGACAAAATTGAACGATCCTCTCTGGCTAAGATGTCTGCCAGTTTTCTGGAAGTCCTCTCATACTCCCGCACTAGTCGAAGGGAACTCATCCCAAAGTGTGTAGAAACATATCTGTGAAGATACTCAGTCGTCCAGGTACATAGTAATCTGTGGTTGGTAGAAGAGAGCAACTGGACTTGCTTGAAAAGTCTTGAAGACGTTTCGCCTCTCGTCCGAAAGGCATCATCAGTTCTGTCTGTCTAATAGGGAGTATCAAGTATTTATCCTCTCATGGATCATAATAGAATCCAAATCAGAATGCTGATGGCTGCATTGAAGGTGGCTGATAGATGTCATAGACACCCACCTCTGTTCAGTGATGGTCGTTCCAGGCTGACAAAATTGAACGATCCTCTCTGGCTAAGATGTCTGCCAGTTTTCTGGAAGTCCTCTCATACTCCCGCACTAGTCGAAGGGAACTCATCCCAAAATGTGTAGAAACATATCTGTGAAGATACTCAGTCGTCCAGGTACATAGTAATCTGTGGTTGGTAGAAGAGAGCAACTGGACTTGCTTGAAAAGTCTTGAAGACGTTTCGCCTCTCATCCGAAAGGCATCATCAGGCATTGATACTCCCTATTAGACAGACAGAACTGATGATGCCTTTCGGACGAGAGGCGAAACGTCTTCAAGACTTTTCAAGCAAGTCCAGTTGCTCTCTTCTACCAACCACAGGTTAGTGGAGTGTTTATCCTCCGGTTACTTATAATGACTAGAACTGGAGTCGTATAGATGTACGTACTTCCTCACTTCCTCGATCAACCGCTCTTCGTGCTGCTCTATCTTCGCTCGTGTTTTTAAAAATGGCGGTCGTGAAAACAAACCAAACCGGGAAAGTAGGGAAGCAGAAGTGTGTGTACAGCGGATGTAGAGTGGACCAATCAGAGCCCTCTTGTCTGCGACGCTGTCTGCGAGGCTTCTACGGTGGTCACAATTTTTGGGAGGTGCGCGCAGAGTGTCTGCGAAGGTGGGGGGGCTACGCAGACGCCGTCTGCGATGCCGTCTGCGAGGACTGCGTTGTCAGCATAAATTGGCCTTCAGAAGTACTACATAAGTATTCCACACTTGTTATTTCTGTGGCCTCCAAGACAGAAGTACATCTCACTTTCTACCCCTATGTGTGGTGTGCATGCAGCACACGCGACCCGCATGCAACACGAGGGGCAAGACTCTGGGTATATATATTGGGGGAGGAACCAAGGAACCGATTATGTAGCGTGTAGCATTGTAGAAGGGAAGAAGATGGCTGTCGCCATACTGCCGCAATGACTGAGGGAGTTGGACCTTTATAGGCAGATGATAGAAGCTGAGGAGCAGCACGAAGCAATATTGGCTTTGCTAATACAGGAACACCGATGTCAGAACATGAGGCGACAGAGGTGGTGGCCTCTGTCCCATCTTTTTTTCAATTACTTCCTCTCTCTTATCCTCTGCTGAATGCAACCTGTACTTGACAAGTACTTTGCCCATACTCCTCCCCCAAACCTTCCCCTGGGTTCATCGTGACCCTGTGGCACGGCTGCGAGCTACCAAACCCTGTGACCCGTACGTGTCCAAAACACTTACGGCGGGTTGTGAGTGTGGCATTACTCTGATGAGTTGCACTACATGGAGTCAGCCAGGGTTGCACAGTCTGGACAGTAGCAGCTAGTTGCCAGCCTCAAGCAGACTTCCAAGTGATCATCAGTCATGATGGAATAGTATTTGGACTTGATAATCTTCATGTGAGAAAAGGCTGACTCGCATAAATAAGTGGAGCCAAATAATGCAGTCAAAGAGGTAGCACATCTCCTCATGTTTGGGTACTTTTCCTCTGAGTAAGTTCCAAAACTCTCCATGAGCCCTGGACTTCAGCTGAATGTCAGCCTGTAGTGTCAAAATCTCATCCTCCACTGTAGACGAGTTCAGGTGAAACAGCATTGCAATTTTTGATGCAAGTGCATCAACCTCAAAATCTTCCCTAAATGGGTAGCACATAAATGTAGCTACTGGCTCAACTAAAGCAAAGTCTTGAAACTGTATGTCAAAGTCTGACAGGCATTTTTCAATCTGCTCTGTGTCACGCTCACTGTCAAGTTGCGCACATGCCTTCCACTGTGTCTCAAGCTCTGATGCGAGATTTTGAAAGTTCCCCAAATCAATGCGCTGTGGCTTTGAGGACAGATGCTGCATTTTTCATTTGAAAGCATTAACTGAGGCGGCACTGTGGTGTAGTGGTTAGCGCTGTCGCCTCACAGCAAGAAGGTCCGGGTTCGAGCCCCGTGGCCGGCGAGGGCCTTTCTGTTTGGAGTTTGCATGTTCTCCCCATGTCCGCGTGGGTTTCCTCCGGGTGCTCCGGTTTCCCCCACAGTCCAAAGACATGCAGGTTAGGTTAACTGGTGACTCTAAATTGACCGTAGGTGTGAATGTGAGTGTGAATGGTTGTCTGTGTCTATGTGTCAGCCCTGTGATGACCTGGCGACTTGTCCAGGGTGTACCCCGCCTTTCGCCCGTAGTCAGCTGGGATAGGCTCCAGCTTGCCTGCGACCCTGTAGAACAGGATAAAGCGGCTAGAGATAATGAGAATGAGCATTAACTGACCTGATCATATTGACAACAGTTTTGGTGTTTCCTTGCAGCTCTAAATTGAGGTCATTCAACATGTTGGTCAGATTGGTTAAAAATGCCAGGTCTAGTAGCCACTGCTCGTCATTAAGTTGCTTGTATTCTGCATGTTTAATGTCAAGGAGAAACTCTTATCTCTGGACAGAGTTCTCAAAATCTCTGGAGGAATTTTCCTCTACTAAGCGATCTCACGTCAGTGTGTAGCAAGATCTCAGAGTTGTCGCAGTCAGCCTTCTCCAGATGTGCACAGAAAAGGCGTCTTTGAAGAGATCTCGCACAAATAGAACAGGCGATTTTCGTTGCCACGTCCATTATCTCTTTCATGTTTAGCATTTTTGCACATAATGCTTCTTGGTGTATTATGCAGTGGTAATTAAGGAAGTCAGGGAAATCAGCATCCTCCCTGCACTTGGCGATAAATCTATTTGCTCAGCCCACCATTGCGGGTGTACCATCCATGGTGATTGATATCAATTTGCAAATTGGGAGCTGGGTTTTCTCCAAAAAGTTTTTGAAAGACTGAAAAATGTCCTCTCTCTGCATGTGTCCTTTCATGGGCAGTATCATTAACAGCTCATCTTTTGCAGACACATCTGTAAACACTATCCGAATAAAAATGCACACCTGGGCTGTATCGCTTATGTCCGTGGATTCGTTTAATTGCAGTGAGAAACACTCGCAGTCCGTGATGCCTCTCCAAAGCTGCTGTGTCACATTAGCTATAACTTCACAACACTGTGTAACTGTACTTCTTGATAGTTGAAGAGATTGTATTGAAGCTAATATTTCTTGTTTGTTTTTAAAGTTTCGAAACAACGAGTCAGCTGCCTCAACGAAGGCTTCTTTTAACATCTGTCCAACTTGGAATGACTTTTTTTGCTTAATGATGGAGTGACTCACCCGGAACGATGCTTCAGTGGCTGCCTTTGCTTTTGAAGTCGACTGTGTGAAAAATGACTGCTGTCCGAATAACTGTGATTTTAGTTCCCTCACCTTTCTCTTTCTCAGCTCACTTTTTGGAGGAAAGTCAGTGTCATAGCTTTTATGAACAGTCTGACAATGCCTCTCCACATTTCCTTTCTTTGGAACAGCAGTGGTAGATTGTCAGATCAGACAAACACACTTCGAATGTGACATAATGAAAAAAAAATCCTCCTCCCATTCCACATGGACTTGGTAAGTTTTTGGTTTCTTACTTGATCCAGCTCCCTCACTCATTTTTATACCCCTTCTATAGTAGATATACTGTAAGTTGGAAGGCTAACGAAGTTATGAGTTTTGCAGCAGCGCGTGTGAACGCGCGTGCTTGGTGACACGTGTATGATTGGCCGCATGTTAATTTACGTAATTTTTTGTAAATGGCATGAGATCTACCAGAACTACCTCTGCGATCGATGTTTTGGGCACTCCTGCTGTACAGGATAAGTGGCTACAGATAATGGATGGATGAATGTATTATTGATTGAGCTGAACCTTAATATTTCATATTTGCAATGCATGCTGTGTGATTTCACAATCTAAGCATCTATGAACAAGGTGAAGGAAAAAAACAAACAAACACTGTGTACCATTTGATTTGTCCAATATGGAAAATCTAGAGCAAAGGTTGAGTGTTCACATTAAGGAAATAGAAGAGCATGTCTCCACATATTTAGATTTGCATCAAAATGTAATCAATTGTTCCTCGGCCCATGACGCACCTTTCCTCAAAGTTTCATCAAAATTCGTTCACTACTTTTTGAGTTATGTTGGGAAAAGACAAAAAAAAAAATCCTGGATCCGCCTACATATCTGGATCATGAATCCACATACGTATCCAGATTTGCATCAAAATTCAGGCAATTGTTCAGTGGCCCGTGGCTCACCTTTTCTCCAAATTTCATCAAAATCCTTTCACTCCTTTTGAGTTACATTGGGAAAAGCCAAAAAAAAAAAAACCTGGATCTGCATACTTATCTGGATCGTGAATCCACATGCATATCCGGATTTGCATCAAAATCTAAACAATTGTCCCATGACCCACCTTTCCTCCAAATTTCATCAAAATCCGTTCACTACTTTTTGAGTCACGTTGAGAAAAGCCAAAAAAAAAAACCCCAGATCCGCGTACATATATGGATCCTGGATCCACATGCATATCTGGATTGGCATCAAAATCTAAACAATTGTTCTTTGGCCCATGACTCATCTTTCCTCCAAATTTCATCAAAATCCATTCACTACTTTCTGAGTTATGTTGGGAAAAGACGAACAAACAGAGGTGAAAACATAACCTCCTCCAACATAGTTGTCGGAGGTAATAAAGGACTGGTCCTTTTTTTTTTTTTTTAATGAACCACATAAAATATAAACTGGGTAGGAGGGTCATCAAGGGCACCTGCCAGAAAGCAATATTCCTGTGTTTGCTAAATTTATACAGCGTTTATAATGTGTTTTGTTTCCTCTCTCAGCCGAGGCTGGATTACACCATACATCTGGGGCTGCCTTGGAGTTGCGCAATTAAAAATGATTAACAGAGAACAAGCTCAGGGTTAAAGTATGGTTAATTTTTGATGAATAAGTTCCTGCGGTTAACCACCGCACAAAGTCTTCATTTGCATAGAGGCTGACATTGCCTGGAGCAAGTCTTCACTGCCTTGTAAGTCTCTGTTTTCTCGACAGGAAAGTCATCGAGTCATGAATAAACATGAGTTAAGGCTATATGGAGTGGCTTGTTGAATTAGAACACTGTTTTCCCATTAGAGCTCCTGCAGATGGGGTAAACTCCAAACTTAATCTAATACACTTGGCTCTAATATTTAGCTTCCACAGTGTGATATGCAGTGTGGTACGGCATGCTATCCATCATTCCGGGCATTTTGGGAAGCACCAGTGGCCAGAGTTTCATCACTCTGAAAATCACCATAGAAATCCAACCAGAGGCTGAAAATATCTTTATACAAGCATCTATAAATATGTGCAACACAACACAGGATAGATGCTCCACATAATCAAGACTAATAATAATTATTCTATCCACATTCACTGAATATGAGCAATCAATATGAGCTACTCTACTAAAAGGATATCAGCTCATATACCATGAGTAGAGAAAAACAAAATGGCGGAGCGTGTTGCTGAACCAACCTAGGATGATATAAAAACTCTACTCAAAAACAAACCCCCAAAAAACACACACAAAAAAAAGCCACAGAATATAGAAAAGTATTTGATGGTAAGAACGTATCTTTTTAATTTTTCAAGAATTATAGCATTTTTCACAAATTGCTACGGTCATTTCACTGGTTTGTTTTCATTCTAAGTGGAAATTATTTTGTCAGATGTTTTGTATAAAGTTTTTATTTACGAATTTGCAAAAAAAAAAAAGCTCTGTTTCTCAAAATCCAGTGAATGTGGACAGAATAAAACAGTTATTCCACTCAATCTTGTTGTAAATGACTGATAGCCAACTTGGTGCTACGTGCCTCGTTGGCTATCAGCTCATGTATGACTCAATTTAGTGGAATAATTGTTAAATAGATTTAAAAACAACAACAACAACAACCTTGTTGTTATTTAACAAAGGAAAAAAACCATTGCTATGGTGACAGGTGTTCATTTCACATTTACGGAAGTAGTCTCCAGCGTCAGCGCTTTGTAATGAATGGTCAATAAGTTTTCCATCACCATAATCTCATCTCATCTCATTATCTCTAGCCGCTTTATCCTTCTACAGGGTCGCAGGCAAGCTGGAGCCTATCCCAGCTGACTAGGGGCGAAAGGCGGGGTACACCCTGGACAAGTTGCCAGGTCATCACAGGGCTGACACATAGACACAGACAACCATTCACACTCACATTCACATCTACGGTCAATTTAGAGTCACCAGTTAACCTAACCTGCATGTCTTTGGACTGTGGGGGAAACCGGAGCACCCGGAGGAAACCCACGCGGACACGGGGAGAAGAACATGCAAACTCCGCACAGAAAGGCCCTCGCTGGCCACGGGGCTCGAACCAGGACCTTCTTGCTGTGAGGCGACAGCGCTAACTACTACACCACCGTGCCACCCCATCACCATAATGTTTTTTTTTTAATTTAGTAACCCTTTAATTGTTAATTATAGTATTAATTGTCATAAATGTTACTTTTCCAGCAAAAGATTACGAATCAAACTTCTGGAACTGAGAATGTCAACCCAGCTGGACTAGATTTAGGGAAAATTGTAAAATTAAAATAAACATTTTATTTTTACCTGAACTATTCCTTTGACATCATGGCAGTTAAAAAAATATAGCATATGTATTATCATATTGTATATTTACATTAATACAAATATAGAATTTCTTATGGGCGGCACGGTGGCGCAGTGGTTTGCACTGAAGTTTCTGGGTTCGAGCCCAGCTGCCGACTGGCCTTTTTGTCTGGAGTTTACATGTTCTCCTCATGAATGTGTAGGTTTCCTCTGGGTTCTCCAATTTCCTCCAAGAGTCCAAAGAAATGCAGATTAGTTAAATTGGTTCCTCTAAATTGCCCATAGGTGTATATGTGTACCCACCACCAAATGAGGCTTTGGGCCCCTCTGGCATGCTCTAATCACCCAAGAGAAATCATGGAAGCTAGCTAATGGCTTCCTGGATCGCTGACCCTCAGCTATGAGCATAGCAGCAGACAGAATTTCTTCTGTCTTGCATTTAGCTAGTCAGTCTAGACTTTAGTCCATTTTCAATCCATTCTCAGTTTTTTTTTAAACCTTTGAAATGAAACCTTCCCCTTGACACAAGATATTTTCTGGCCTTACCTTCACTCGAGAACCTTTCCACACTCTCTCCACATTTCCTCAGCTGGAGGCGGAGCAGCTCTCCTCACTTTACCCGTCAGTGCCAGCAGAGAGAGCAAATGCACTTCGGATTGGAGATTTTCCAGACAAGCACATACATTAACAGTCACTAGCTTTCCTCAGAAATGATTTCAGGATTGGTTGTAACCTCAGGAACCATTTTTCAACTGGAGCTGTTTAAGCTGTTTCTTTTTGTCATCTAAATCCAGCCCACTATCATTTTAACACCTTCATTGCCATAATATTAGGACGGCACAGTGGCGTCATAGTTAGCACTGTTGCCTCACAGCAAGAGGGTCTTGGGTTCGAGCCCAGTGGCCAACAGGTGCGGAGTTTGCATGTTCTCCCTGTGTCTGTGTGGGTTTTCTCCGGGTGCTCTGGTTTCCCCCACAGTCCAAAGACATGCGTTTAGGCTAATTGGTGTCTCTAAATTGACCGTAGGTATGAATGTGAGTGTGAATGGTTGTTGGTCTCTATGTGTCAGCCCTGTGATGATCTGGCGACTTGTCCAGGGTGTCCCCTGCCTCTCGTCCATAGTCAGCTGGGATAGGATCACTTACCCGTGACCCTGCACAGGATAAGCGGTTATGGATAATGGATGTATTACTATTATATTGTTAAATTCTTGATTCTGATTGGTCAGAAGGTGTTTATTTAGTGTATTTTCTATAACAGCAGCTCTGACAATAGTTCCCAGTTGTAAGTCTAATCTCATGTAATTCTAAATATGGTATTATTTCTATAGGAACAACTAACACAGGGATTTGTAGGGTGGAAACATCAAATAAACAGATTTAAAAAAGCATAGTTAGTTTTTAAGTGACTTTTTTTTTATATGATGAAGTTTTCTGTCAGGAATTTATTTACTATTTATGGAAGGAGTCTCCAGTGTCAGTACGTTGGAACAGACGTTTGTAAAACTTTAAAGCTAGACGGCCTTTCGATTTCATAAAATCGGTGAAATTTAGTTCCCTCTGAAATGTGGTCATTGTGATATATGTTTATTTCTGTAATATCTCACAAAATATCAGGCCATTCTGTAGCTGGGAAGTTATTTAATTTGAGGGGATTCCTGAGCAAATAATGTGCATGAAATCGCTCGCTTCGCCTAGTCAAGCAGACAGAGGAAGTCGGTGTGTGTGCGCATGCGCAACTTTACCTTCTTTCTTCTTGTTCTTCTTCTTTTGGGTTTTACGGCAGCTGGCATCCACAGTGTTGCATTACTGCCATCTACAGGTTTACCTTTGAGCGTGCACTGACCGTTCCATCATTCCATCGCTAAACGAACAGCTGATCACACCGAGGTGCTCGCTGACCGCCAATATTTATTAGTTTGGTCCTGCGTTTCCTTTCCTTCATATATAACAATGTCTTTTCTTTTCACATTCTGTTACTGTAGTCGGTCTTTCACGTTTCATTCGCACATTCACGTCCTCCATTTTCTCTCCTGTTTCAAATTTGTACCCCACAATGCCTTGTGCGAACGGGGAAAGCCCACCATGTCATGCATGACATACTGTAGTATCTTGAATTGTGTCATGGTGAAGCAGGAAAAAATAGTGGAGAATTTAAGGCCACATACCTTTAAGTTTTGTCTTGCTGCTGTTCCACGTCATTAAATGTAAACTACAAACGGATAAAATGTATGGCATTATTTTTTAATGAGTAAAATGTCACTGTTGATGAATTGCTTTTCAATTGCTGGCCTTGTTTTTTTTTTTTTGTGTGTGTGTCCTGTACGAGCATGCCCTCGAGTGTTTTATACCTTACCTTATATTTTAAAGCTATAGCAACACATCTTTAGAGTGTCCAGTGTTCCAGGGATAGACTCCTAGACTCTACTACAACTCTGACCAGGACAAATGAATAAATCATCATGACATACAGTATATAGACATTTTTAATATCATCATGTCCACCTAGCTAATCTTCACTCTCTTAATGGAAGCACATTTACCTCCTCATACAACACAGACAGACAAAGTAGTATCTTTCTACCATTTAATAGATAGATACAAAGGATAGATTTTTGAATAGGTCATGCGTGTGTGTGATTATGTTCTGGTTATTGCTGCTGTGTGCTTGAGTATATATCCCCAGGGATCACCTAGCAAAATATCTTGTCTTCAGCTGACTTCTTCAAAATATGATCTCCGGATATTGTTTCTGGAACTTTTCAAGCTACATCATGGAGAACCACTAGCTGAAATGTCACCGCTTCTCCTCGGTCCACAGGTACAGTATTATTGGCGGGATGAGCTGCATCCTGAGGGAGGACATGTGCGACTGCACTTTATTCCTCTTAAAGACTACCTCATTAGACACAAGGCCAACTTCTTTACTTATTTTTCATCCAACCAAGACGGAACGTGATTATCTAAGGCAGCAGGGATAAACACTGCAACCGAACAATGTAGAGGTGCTTGTGTAAGTTTATTGGGATGGAGCTTTGTCAACGTCCAAGGTGAGATGTTGGTAATCCAGTGTGCTATTTCCACTTCTAAAGAACGAGTGCACTCTGGCTTGTGTTATTGGCCGAACAACGTGTGTATATGACAATTATGTCATTACTAGAAGCATAACTAGCAGTAATTTTGGGTTTGAACCAACCCTTTGGTAAACCTTAATCTTCATCAAGTCCTCATTCATGTCATACATTTTAAATTCTGTTCAAATACTAAATACATTACATTAATAGCATTTAGCAGATGCTGTTATCCAGAGCGACGTACAACATATCCAGAGCAGCCTGGGGAGCATTTGGGGGTAAGGTGCCTTGCTCAAGGGCACTTGAACCATTCCTGCTGATCCAGGGAATCGAACCAGTGACCTTTTGGTCCCAAGGCTGCTTCTCTAATCATTAGGCCATGGCTTAACCCCATTAAATACCTGTTTTGAGTGACCAACTATTTAAAAATCTTCCTATGTGACATACACCAATCAGCCATAACATTAAAACCACTGACAGGTGACATAACTAACACTGATTATCTCATTACAATGGCACCTGTCAGTGGGTGGGATCTATTAGGCAGCAAGAGAACAGTCAGTTCTTGAAGTTGATGTGTTGGAAGCAGGAAAAATGGGCAAGTGTAAGTATCTGAGTGACTATGACAAACTGTGATGGCGAGATGACTGGGTCTCAACATCTCCAAAATGGCACATCTTGTGCGTGTTCCTGGTATGCAGTGGTTAGTACCGACCAAAAGTGGTCCAAGGATCCAAAGGACAACCGGTGAACCAGCGACAGGGTCATGGGTCTCGAAGGCTCATTGATTTGCATGGGGCATGAAGGCTAGCTCATATGGTCCAATACCACAGAAGAGCAACTGTAGCACAAACTGCTAAAGAAGTTAAAGCTGGCTAAAACAGAAAGGTGTCACCCTTAAATTTGCCCATTTTTCCTGCTTCCAGCACATCAACTTCGAGAACTGACTGTTCTCTTGCTGCCTAATATATCCCACCCCTCAACAGGTGCCACTGTAATGAGATAATCAATGTTATTCACTTCTTCACCTGTCAGTGGTTTTAATGTTATGGTTGATCGGTGTATAATTAACAGTTATTCCACGAAATCGAGTTGTATATGAGCTGATAGTCAACGAGGCGTGTAACTCGATGGACACAGTCGGATGAGGTCAAACTAACCAGTGGCCAGTCCATTATCTACTCTGGACATGAAGAAGAGGCAGCAAGCCATACGGAGGGAGTGGCTATCATGATGACAAAAGAGACCAGGAAGACCCTAACTGCATGGAAACCCATCAGCTCCCGTATTATCTCAGCAAACTTCAACACTAGTAATAAGAGAGTGAAAGCCCACATCATCCAGTACTACGCACCCACCAATGACACAGATGACGAGGCCAAGGAGAGGTTCTATGACAGCTTAAACCACCTTCTCAATGACATTGGAACTAGGGACCTCATTATTCTAATGGGGGATTTTAATGCAAAGATTGGAGCCCAAAATGAGGGATACAAGTCTGTGATGGGTAAACATGGAGTGGGGACCATGAACGAAAACAGCGAGATGTTTGCTGAAACCTGTGTGAACAATAACCTCGTAATAGGGGGGAGTGTTTTCCCCCACAAGACAATCCATAAAATAACCTGGGTGTCACCAGATCATGTCACAGAAAACCAAATCGATCACATCAAAACAGAAAGGTGTCACCCTTAAATTTGCCCATTTTTCCTGCTTCCAGCACATCAACTTCGAGAACTGACTGTTCTCTTGCTGCCTAATATACAGTGGTGCTTGAAAGTTTGTGAACCCTTTAGAATTTTCTATATTTCTGCATAAATATGGCCTAAAACGTCAGCTGATTTTCACACAAGTCCTAAAAGTAGATAAAGAGAACCCAGTTAAACAAATGAGACAAAAATATTATACTTGGTCATTTATTTATTGAGGAAAATGACCCAATATTACATATCCGTGAGTGGCAAAAGTATGTGAACCTTTGCTTTCAGTATCTGGTGTGACCCCCTTGTGCAGCAATAACTGCAACTAAACATTTTCAGTAACTGTTGATCAGTCCTGCACACCGGCTTGGAGGAATTTTAGCCCATTCCTCTGTACAGAACAGCTTCAACTCTGGGATGTTGGTGGGTTTCCTCACATGAACTGCTCACTTCAGGTCCTTCCACAATATTTCGATTGGATTAAGGTCAGGACTTTGACTTGGCCATTCCAAAACATTAACTTTATTCTTCTTTAACCATTCTTTGGTGGAACGATTTGTGTGCTTAGGGTCGTTGTCTTGCTGCATGACCCACCTTCTCTTGAGATTCAGTTCATGGACAGATGTCCTGACAATTTCCTTTAGAATTCACTGGTATAATTCAGAATTCATTGTTCCATCAATGATGGCAAGCTGTCCTGGCCCAGATGCAGCAAAACAGGTCCAAACCATGATACTACCACCACCATGTTTCACAGATGGGATAAGGTTCTTATGCTGGAATGCAGTATTTTTCTTTCTCCAAACATAACGCTTCTCACTTAAACCACAAAGTTCTATTTTGGTCTCATCCGTCTACAAAACATTTTTCCAATAGCCTTCTGGCTTGTCCACGTGATCTTTAGCAAACTGCAGATGAACAACAATGTTCTTTTTGGAGAGCAGTGGCTTTCTCCTTGCAACCCTGCCACGCACACCACTGTTGTTCAGTGTTCTCCTGATGGTGGATTCATCAACATTAACATTAGCTAATGTGAGAGAGCCCTTCAGTTGCTTAGAAGTTACCCTGGGGTCCTTTGTGACCTCGCCGACTATTACACGTCTTGCTCTTGGAGTGATCTTTGTTGGTTGACCACTCCTGGGGAGGGTAACAATGGTCTTGAATTTCCTCCATTTGTACACAATCTGTCTGACTGTGGATTGGTGGAGTCCAAACTCTTTAGAGATGGTTTTGTAACCTTTTCCAGCATGATGAACATCAACAATGCTTTTTCTGAGGTCCTCAGAAATCTCCTTTGCTCGTGCCATGATACACTTCCACAAACGTGTTGTGAAGATCAGACTTTGATAGATCCCTTTTATTTAAATAAAACAGTGTGCCCACTCTCACCTGATTGTCATCCCATTGATTGAAAACACATGACTCTAATTTCACCTTCAAATTAACTGCTAATCCTAGAGGTTCACATACTTTTGCCACTCACAGATATGTAATATTGGATCCTTTTCCTCAATAAATAAATGACCAAGTATAATATTTTTGTCTCATTTGTTTAACTGGGTTCTCTTTATCTACTTTTAGGACTTGTGTGAAAATCTGATGATGTTTTAGGTCATATTTATGCAGAAATATAGAAAATTCTAGAGGGTTCACAAACTTTCAAGCACCACTGTATCCCACCCCTCAATAGGTGCCACTGTAATGAGCTAATCAATGTTATTCACTTCTTCACCTGTCAGTGGTTTTAATGTTATGGTTGATCAGTGTATAATTAACAGTTATTCCATGAAATCGAGTGGTATATGAGCTGATAGTCAACGAGGCGTGTAGTGCCGAGTTGGCTATAAGCCATGTACGACTCGATTTTGTGGAATAACTGTTTTATTTGATCCACATTCACTGGATTTTGAGAAACAGAGCATTTTTATTTTGATTTTTTTGCAAATTCGATGAATAAAAACTTCATACAAAACGTCCAACAAAATCATTTCCGCTTAGACTGTAAACGAACCGGTGAAATGACCAGAGCAATTTGTGAAAAATGCTATAATAATAATTCTTGAAAAAAACCCAAAACATTCTTACCATCAAATACTTTCATTCCATATTTTCTTGCTTTTTTGTATTTTTTGGGGTAGAGTTTTTATTTCGTCATTGGTTGATTCAGGAACACACTCCACCATTTTTTTTCTTCTTCTTTAGGGTTTTTTGGTGGTTGGCAAACCAATTTAAAGTTGCATTAACAGCATCGACTGGGCTGGAGTGTGGAACTGGAGATATTGGGAGGTAATAACACTATATTCTTTGATCTATTTCTTTTAAATACTTGATAACAAAGTGATATATCTGACTTGATGTGCTCCGCCATTTTGTTTTTCTCTACTCATGGCATATGAGATGATAGCCTAGTAGTAGAGTAGCCAATCAGAGCACATGATTGCTCATATCCAGTGAATGTGGATAGAATAAAAGCTGATGTTTCATTCATTTGGTTGCCTTTCTAGATGTTGTACAATCATGAAGCAACACAATTGGTTATTGTTATTGGAGTTAACACGGTTAATGTAGAGGCAGGGGTTACACTTATACATGCTTGCTCTATGAAAGTTTTGTTTATGAGTAGAGAAGAAGAAGCAAACAGGACGGTTAATGATATTACATCTCTTAATACTAACATCGCTTTAGTCCATTGGTTTTCAGTCTTTTCCTTGATTAAAAAGAGTGTGACCGGCAAACGCAACCTCAACAGTTATCTAGCTAGCTACATAATTTGCTAGGTTGATTCCTACAATTAAAAACAGTTTGTTTTCATTGCATTTATTTAATTCCTGGGCTCCTGTCTGTAACAGGTAGTGATGCTGCGTCCCATTAATACACTTAACAATAGATTATTAGATTCTAATAGAATAGATGAGCCAAAATAAATGGGGCTCTTTTTAATGGGCCCCGACTGGTTACAAGTATGAATAGGTGGGCCTTAAAGTAGAAAAGCTTGAGAACCCCTGCTTTAAATGATTAAACAACACATTCTGAATACCATCGCCACTCCTACTGGTAGTCTGGCATCCATTAAAAAAAAAAGTGAACCGCACTTGTCAATTTAATTGTAAAGTTAATGCAGTTGTTTGTTATTTGTTTATTATTATTTTTTATTTCATCATCCCCCGTGGAAATTAATTACTGGCTATGTCATTGATCAAAACAGTGGCTGTGTTTGTCAATCTGTATAAATGAATTCTGCATGCACATCAACTCGGGGCTCTAATGAAAACTGAATACAAAATTACAGACATGTAAAGAGCAACCATAAAAACCATAAAAACCAACAAAATGAAGAGCGTGTCAATCCGGTCACAGCGTTATTTCAGCATGTTAGCCAAGTGTTTAATTGCACTGGGTTTGTGTCTAACACATTTAATTGTCCGTCTCAAGGAACAAACCTCCAAATGTCCTTATTAAACAGACAGCGAGACGAATTTGTGACTGCACTTAGCGTGACATATTCAGCAAGAAGGCTCTTAACAGAACATGTACACAGTACTGTAGAATTCTTTGGTAGAACAGATACACTCACCGGCCACTTTAATAGAAACTTGTTCTTGATTCTAACGCTACGTTCACACTGCAAGGCTTAATGCTCAATTCCGATTTTTTTGTGAAATCCGATTTTTTTGTGAGGTCGTTCACATTAACAAATATATGCGACTTGTATGTGATCCTCAGTATGAACGAAAAGCGACCTAAAAGTGTTCCGCATGCGCACTGCAGGATACGATGACGTCACACGCAGTGAGCATGGCCAGTGTTTACGGAAGTAAAACCGCCCGGTTGCGGTATGACTCATCCAATCTAGCTTGAATAGCTGCATCCCCCCAAATGGAAATCAGCTCCCTAACCTCTGCGTCCTTCCATTGAGAAGATTCAGAACCTTCACAGCCCGAAGCGTCCCTCGCATTGATGTCATGCGCAGGGGCGCAGATACGGTTTTTGAACTGGGGGGGACAAAAAACTGGGGGGGACAAAGCTGCCAGCAAACCAACCCCAACCCCGATATGCCTGTCAAACTTGTTGTTAGTAACCATAGCAACCAAGCTCGAGCTCGCAACCTGTGCAGTCTGCGCAGCTCAACCAACCGAATATCAGTCTTTGTTTTATGTGAGTTGTTGCAACTATGTATACACTGCTGTGCACCTCAATAAACCGAATGGTAATTAGTCTTTTGATTTTTCCGTGAGGTTTGCCTTATGCAAAGAAAGACAGCATAGACGTTTTTTCCTCCCTATAAGTGGGGGGGACCGAACGAGGTGAATTTAAATATGACTCGTCCCACCCTCTATCTGCGCCCGTGATTATGCGCCATGTTGTTGTAACTTTTTTGAGAGACCCGCCGCCTACTTCAGCGCAGAATAGTGACGTTTGTGGCTTGTTGATGACGTGTAAGTCGGATGAATGCGACCTGGCGGTTCAGACTGAAGTCGCATATGAAAAGAGCGGATAGGAATCGGAATTAGCACCACATATCCAAACGGCCTGGGTCGGATTTGAAAAAATCGGATCTGTGTCGTTCATATTGTCAATAAAAGATCGGATACAGGTCACATATGGGCGAAAAGATCGGATTTGAGTCACTTCAGCCTGCAGTGTGAACGTAGCCTAAGACTCCTGTTTTTGGCTGCAGGAGTGGAACCCAATGTGTTGTTCTGTTTTCTGTTGAATGCTGAGATGCTTTTCTGCTCACTATGGCTGTAAAGAGTTGTTATGAGTTGCTATATCCTTCCTGGCAAAAAAGCACGCACCAATCTGGCCATTTTCTTCTGACCTCTCTTAATAACAAGGTGTTTGTTTCCACCCACAGAACTGTCACTCACTCACTCAGTGTTTTTTGTTTTTCGCACCATTCAGTGAAGAGACTGTTGTGGGTGAAAACCCCAGGAGATCAGCAGTTTCTGAAATACTCAAACCAAAAATACTCATCAGGCTCAAACCAACACCCATGCCACAGTGAAAGAAAGTCACACTTTGAGGTCACAATTTTTTCCATTCTGATGTTTGAACATTGTGAACATTAACCGAAGTTCTTGATTTGTATCTCCATGCTGTCAAGGGATTGGCTGATTAGAGAACTGCATAAAACAGCAGCAGGTGGATGGGTGTTCCTAATAAAGTAGCTGGTGAGTGTAGATTGCCTTTACTAATCTTCTGACATTATCAAGATTAAAAACTTTTCTGACAAATAAAAACACAACTATTGTTCATTATTTCTACCATGTACACTGTCATTCTTTCAATCAAACACTGAGCCAGTGACCATTAAAAACATGTCACATTTGAGTACAAAGTTTAACTCTTGTTTCTCATCTCTCTCATTCTCATCATACTCTGCTTTTCTGCACTTCACACTTCTTTTGTCCACATGTTGTTTAGCAACAGTTTTCAAATCCATCCCCAGTCAACTGGAGACCTTTTGTTAGCGTCACCATACCCAGCTGCATAAGAAACAATGAAGTAGCCAATTCCTTTTGGTCCCCTGAAATAAGAGGTCTGTGTGTAAAAATGACTGTAATTCCTGTGTGATTCGTGCTATGTGATCATTTGTAATTACAGATGGCAGTCTGCCCTTTCATTTCAAACCTAATGCGCTGCAGAGTCGATACGATTTGTGTCACCATCTGAAAACTTGGCCATCTGAAAACATTTTAACCTCTCCAAATGAGTAGTTCACAAAGGGACTGTTGGTAAACAGCAATGTTAATGGTAATTGGATTATACCATTTTGAGCTGTGTTTTTATAGTTTTGGCTTTTGGGAACATTCTGGAAACCAATCTTTGTTAGCTGGGGTTAGAGTAAAGGGGATATTCAGCTCCAGAAGCTTGAGGACGGTATTTTGTTATTTTATCCACATTCACTGGATATGAGCAATCATGTGCTCTGATTGGCTACTCTACTACTAGGCTATCAGCTCATATACCGTGAGTAAAGAAAAACAAAATGGCAGCATGTGTTGCTGAACCAACCGAGGATGAAATAAAAAAAATACTTGAAAACAAAACCCCAAAAAATACACAAAAAAGCAACAAAATATTGAATAAAAGGATTTGATGGTAAGAATGTATCTTTTTATTTTTCAAGAATTATTATTATAGCATTTTCTACAAATTGCTACTGTCATTTCACCGGTTTATGGAAACGATTTCTAAGTGGAAATGATTTTGTCGGACGTTTTGTACTAAGTTTTTATTTATGAAATTTGCAAAAAAAAATAAAAAATACTCTGTTTCTCAAAATCCAGTGAATGTGGATAGAATAAAACAGTTATTCCACTCAATCTTGTCGTACATGGCTTATAACTGACTCGGTGCTACGCGGCTCGTCAGCTATCAGCTCATGTACAACTCGATTTTGTGGAATAACTGTTAAGTGTAGTATAACATCTAACTGAAAGCCAGAAATGATCTTTTTTTTTTTAAGTTCCTGCTTGGTTAGCCAGGAAAGTATCATTGTGCAATAAATATTCTCCTAATGTTTCCATAACTTTTGGATGGATCAGAGGGCATTCTGTAACTTTTTGGAAAACTTACTGTATCTAATTTGTACCTTTTGGGAACCTTGCACTAATCTGGGATGGTCTAGAGGATGATCATCCTCGTACAAACCTGTGAGACAAACCTAGATTGTTGGCATCACATCTACAATACAGGATATTTATTGTTCTGCATTCCCTGTTGATCTGCCTGCGAGCTGGCCTAGCGGTTAGCATGCCAGCCTCTCAATCGGGAGATTGCGAGTTCTACTCGTGGTTGGGTCATACCCAAGACCATCATAAAAATGGTACCTACTGCCATCTGGCAAGGCATGCTGCAATACAGATGTGAGTGGGGAGTCAAATTCTTGTGGTTACCAGAGGACTAGCCCCCCACTGTGACCCTATCTGTATAATAAACGAGAGGCTGAGGGCTATAGAAGCAGAGACCAGCGCAGCCCAATGTGCCTTAAGGGCCTGGTTAATACTAGGATGGGATACTGCCTGGGAAAACCAGGTCCTGGCATGGGACTTTTTTGACTTTGATTCCCTGTTGATCTGCAAAATATTTGAAACCATGGCCTACCTGTTGTAATTTCTATGTACTGTAAATGTTTATCCAAATGGGTTGTCCTGTAAGTGGAATGTTAACTTGTGTACAAAAAAAAACAAAAACAAGCAAACTTTGGTGAACCTCAAGTATGAGAACATTACCATAATGTTCCCAAAACATTAGTTTGTACTGTAGTTACAAAAAAATATTGTCACTTGTTTTATAATCATCTTGTGTTTTAAAGTAATCTGAATATTTCAGGAATAGTGCTGAAAGTCTTGATCAAAACAGATAATTCCTCGAACATTACCAGAAATGCCATTATAAATACCATTACTAGAAATACCAAAGGCTAACACTGGATAAACATTCTGTTTTTGCCTAGTTCTCTTTAAGAAGATTCATTATCTTCAGCATTGCACCGCACTCTGAAGTCATGAAACCACTGTGTACGTGGTCAACAAGGCTTACTCACACTATTATCTATTTGTCATGGAGGAAGTGGTAGCTCTATGGTTACGTTTCTATAAAAGTAGTGAAGTTGCAAGTTTGCATCCAAGTAGTGTGAAAAAGTCAATAGCCCTGCTAATAATAGTTTGATGGAAAGTTTTTGTCATCGTCTCACAACTCTGCAGTTTCTGGTTCAATCCTGAGCTTGCATTACTCTCTGTGTGGGAGTTTTACACATTCTCATGTGGATATGTGTGTTTGCATGGGTTTCCTCCAGGTTCTCTGGTTTCCTCAACCTCTCCAAACATGCTGCTTGGTGGATTGGATGCATTAAATTATCCCTAGGTGTGAATGAATAGATCAGGTCCCTGGGATGGACTGGTGTCCCATCCAGGATGTATTCCGGCCTCACATGCTGGCCTGATGTTCTTGGGTTAAGCTTGATCTACCACAACCCTGACCAGAATAAAGAGATGACTGAGGATAATGCACAATGATTTGATGGTGGGATTGGATGGATTCTCAGAACACCCAGTCTACTTGATTGAGTCAATCATTACGGAGCCAAAAGGCTCTGCTTGATACCCTTTGAGAGGAAAACTTCTTCTGTTTCAGGGTACTTTTAAGAGGTTCCCAAGATGGACACCATTGAATCCTTGGTTATACTAGAAACTAAATATTCCAAGACACATAATGTCCAGAAAACATTATCATGCTACTTGGTGGATTGGATGCATTAAATTATAAAACTCAGTCTCATTGTACATGGCTGATAGTCCACTCAGTGCTACCTGCCTCATCGGCTATCAGCTCATGTACGACTCAATTTTGTGGAATAACTGTTAACATCTAACTGAAAGCCAGAAATGATTTTTTTTTTTAGTTCCTGCTTGGTTAGCCAGGAAAGTATCATTGTGCAATAAATATTCTCCTAATGTTTCCATAACTTTTGGATGGATCAGAGAGCATTCTGTAACTTTTTGGAAAACTTATCTAATTTGTACCTTTTGGGAACCTTGCACTAATCTGGGATGGTCTAGAGGATGATCATCCTGGTACAAACCTGTAAGACAAACTTGGATAGTTGGCATCACATCTGCAATACAGGATATTTATTGTTCTGCATTAACTGCTGATCTGCCTGTGAGCTGGCCTAGTGGTTAGCATGTCAGCCTCTCAATCGAGACATTGCGAGTTATACTTGTGGTTGGGTCATACCCAAGATCATCATAAAAATGGTACCTACTGCCATCTGGCAAGGCATGCTGCAATACAGATGCAAGTGGGGAGTCAAATTCTTATGGTTACCAGAGGAATAGCCCCCCACTGTAAACCTATTTGTGTAATAGACAAAAGGCCAAGGGCTATAGAAGCAGAGACCAGCGCCACACAATGCACCTTAAGAGCCTGGTTAGTACTAGGATGGAAGATTGCCTGGGAAAACCAAGTCCTAGCACAGGACTTTTTTTTACTTTGATTCCCTGTTGGGGTGGCACGGTGGTGTAGTGGTTAGCACTGTCGCCTCACAGCAAGAAGGTCCTGGGTTCTAGCCCAGTGCCCAGCAAGGGCCTTTCTGTGTGGAGTTTGCATGTTCTCCCCGTGTCTATGTGGGTTTCCTCCGGGTGCTCCGGTTTCCCCACAGTCCAAAGACATGCAGGTTAGGCTAATTGCTGGCTCTAAATTGACCGTAGGTGTGAATGGTCATTTGTCTCTGTGTCAGCCTTGCGATAACCTGGCAACTTGTCCAGCGTGTACCCCGCCTCTCGCCCATAGTCAGCTGGGATAGGCTTCGGCTTGCCTGTGACCCTGTAGAACAGGATAAATGGCTACAGATAATGGATGGATTCCCTGTTGATCTGCAAAATATTTGAAACCATGGCCTACCTGTTGTAATTTCTATGTACTATAAATGTTTATCCAAATGGGTTGTCTGTAAGTGGAATGTTAACTTGTGTACAAAAAAATAAAACCCAAAAACGAGCAAACTTTAGTGAACCTTGAGTATAAGAACATTACCGTAATGTTCCCGAAACATTAGTTTGTACTGTAGTTGCAAAAAAAAAAGTCACTTGTTTTATAATCATCTTGTGTTTTAAAAGTAATCTGAATATTTCAGGAATAGTGCTGAAAGTCTTGATCAAAACATAATTCCTCGAACATTACCAGAAATACCATTATAAATACCATTACTAGAAATACCAAAGGCTAACACTGGATAAATATTCTGTTTTTGCCTAGTTCCCTTTAAGAAGATTCATTATCTTCAGCATTGCACTGCACTCTGAAGTCATGAAACCACTGTGTACGTGGTCAACAAGGCTTACTCACACCATTGTCTATTTGTCATGGAGGAAGTGGTAGCTCTATGGTTACGTTTCTATAAAAGTAGTGAAGTTGCAAGTTTGCATCCAAGTAGTGTGAAAAAGTCAATAGCCCTGCTAATAATAGTTTGATGGAAAGTTTTTGTCATCATCTCACAACTCTGCAGTCTCTGGTTCAATCCTGAGCTTGCATTACTCTGTGTGGGAGTTTTACACATTCTCATGAGGATACATGTGTTTGCATGGGTTTCCTCCAGGTTCTCTGGTTTCCTCAACCGCTCCAAACATGCTGCTTGGTGGATTGGATGCATTAAATTATCCCTAGGTGTGAATAAATATATCAGGTCCCTGGGATGGACTGGTGTCCCATCCAGGATGTATTCTGGCCTCACATGCTGGCCTGATGTTCTTGGGATAAGCTTGATCTACCACAACCCTGACCAGAATAAAAGAGGTGACTGAGGATGAACTAATGAACAATGGTTTGATTGGATGGATTCTCAGAACACCCAGTCTACTTGATTGACTCAATCATTAAGGAGCCAACAGGCTCTGCTTGAAATCCTTTGAAAGGAAAAAAAATTCTTCTGTTTCAGGGTACTTTTAAGAGGTTCCCAAGATGGGCAACCTTGGAATCCTTGGGAATTCTAGAAACCAAATATTCCAAGACACATAATGTCCAGAAAACATTTTACTAAGTCTGAATTTTAACTTCTAAATTAATCTTTTTTTTTTTTTTTTTTTTTAAATATGGGTTTATGTTAGACTAAAGTAAGCTCTATCTTGGCCATCACCACATCACACTGGAGAATCACACAGTCTCTCTCTGTCCTTGCTAATGCCTGTATTTATCACACTCTGTAGTATTCATGATGCATAAAATGGTGCACTGTGTTGTCAGACAAAACAGCAACTGTCTGCAACTGTGAAATCTCTTCCGAAGCAACAGCCTCTTGCCTAAACGGTGCCCTTCCTGTTTTAGGGTAACCATGACAGACAAGCATGAAGGAAAACAACAGGGCAAGCATCAGATTCTGTTAAAAACAAAATTCAGGTTTATTTTCTCTGCTTCTGTTTAATTCCTTCACTTAGTTCTCTCCCTTTATGGACTTTGGGGGAAAAAAAACCCAGACACAATTTAAAAAATGCCAAAAAAAAAAAAAAAACAGACAATCGCAAACATGACTTGGAACACAGCACAAGATTCGTCGAAGGTGGAAGACAATGCTCTGGATTTTCCATCTTTTTGTTGATGTTGTAGAGAAAACACTGAATTGTGTGGAGAACTGGAATGTCATGATGAAATCAAGGTCAGAGAACGCACGCCCTCACATGCATGTATACGCGTACACACCCACGTCCATACACACACACACACACACACACACACACACACACACACACACACACACACAAATACGACAGAAAGACCAGAATGGAGATCTGGAGGTGCTCACAACATTTCATCTCATTTCCAGAGGAGAGGACGAGCATGAGGATAGGTGCTGGAGAAGAGGAAGAGGCAAGGGTTACAGAGAGAGGAGATGGGCTTGAATCACTGACCAACCCGTTCCCTGTTAACCTGTAAACATTACATCAAGTGCTGTCAATTCAAACACTGCCAAAGCACGTGCTCACCCATTCAACTGACGGAAATTTCAGCTTCCAGTAGGCGAGCGACACACTCCGCTGACATTCAGAGTGATGGGCTTATTTGTGCACTGTTGCTTCTTACACCTCCTGCTTTGAGAAAAACACATGGCTTCAGCTATATCTTGTTTCATACACCTGACTTACGCACAGATAATTAGCAGAGTGTAATAGATACAGCTGTACTGTACATGAGTGACAGGCGGCACCTGTTGTGTGAAAACCTTATGCGCATGAAGGCTTGATAATTAGCAGGATAAACAAACATTAAACAGAAAGGGATAGTTTAGCATAAAATGAAATTTACACATTTGTACCCACGCCCCAATTCATCCGAGACGTGTTCGGCAGCCAGCATTTTGCTCCTTTACTGTCAGATAAAATTCAAACTCTAATTTATCCTCTGCATACTAATCAATTAACTCAGCTTTCTAGTGCAATTCCACATTTGGGAGACAGGACCCAGGAAGCAACTGGAACAGTTTCCCTTTCAGGCCATGAATGCCATGTGCTCGTGTTTGTTTTGATTTCTATTCCATTCCTGACTTCACCCTTGCCCCGTCATTGATTTGTTACCCGTGTGTGATCACCTATTTTGTGTTAGTGCTTGAGGAGTGTGAGGATGCAGGCACTTACGGATGTATACGCGGAGGAAGACAGATTGCAGAAGGTTGTCAAAGCCAAATCAAGATGCTGGAATCAGAGTCAGAAAACTAGCAAGGGTCAGGTGATAGGCAGACAACGTAGTGTAGGAAGGACAAAGAGCAAGAAATGAGAAGACAGTAGCAAGAGTCAGCATAGAAATGACTAGCCAGAAAGATACAAGGCTTGTTATGAACTGAGAGCAGAACAATACTTCGCAAAGGTGTGTCTGAGAGGTGCGCTTATATGGAGGGACAGGTGATTGAGGAAGTGACAGTCAGCTGTGGTTTAGTAGGTGGGAGACCGAGGACGCTGTGTGTTATGGGAGTTGTAGTTTGGGGAGTCCATGTTTGTAGTCTGCTGAGCTTCAGCGGGTTTACTGACAATGAGTTGTCTATTTATACTCTGTGTGTCAGTGTATTGTTGTGAAGTCTTTCCATGCATTAATGTTGTCAAGTCCAAGCCGTCATATTATATTATTACAATTAACAGTTATTCCACGAAATCGAGTCATACATGAGCTGACAGCTGACGAGGCATGTAGCACCGAGTTGGCTATAAGCCGTGTATGACAAGATTGAGTGGAATAACTGTTTTATTCTATCCACATTCACTGGATTTTGAGAAAGAGAGCATTTTTATTTTTAGTTTTTTTGCAAATTCGATAAAAAAAAACTTTGCAAAAAACAATTAACAAAATCATTTTCGCTTAGAATGTAAACAAACCGACGAAATGACAGTAGCAATTTGTGAAAAATGCTACAATAATAATTCTTGCAAAAAAAAAGAAAGTTATGTTCCTACCATCAAATACTTTCATTCCATATTTTGTTGGGGTATTTTTGGGGGGTTCGTTTTCAAGTGAAGTTTTCATTTTGTCCTCGGTTGGTTCAGCAACACGCTCCACCATGTTCTTCTTCTTCTTTAGGGTTTTTTGGTGGTTGGCCAACCAACTTAAAGGTGCTTTACTGCCACCAACTGGGCTGGAGTGTGGAACAGGAGACTTTTTTTTTGGGGGGGGGGGAATGATATTCTTTTTGCTATTTCTGTTTCTCTTAAATACTTGATAACAGAGTGATATATCTGACTTGATGCGCTCTGTCATTTTTGTTTTTCTCTACTCACAGTATATGAGCTGATAACCTAGTAGTAGAGTAGCCAATCAGAGTGTGCGAATGCTCATATCCAGTGAATGTGGATAGAATAATAATGTTTATTCTTTCATTCAGGATTAGTTAATGTTTATAATCAAAACAAAGTATCTATCTATCTATCTATCTATCTATCTATCTATCTATCTATCTATCTATCTATCTATCTATCTATCTATCTATCTATTTTGCTTTAAGTGGCAGTTCATGTTACCGCATTTGACTAATGCCACATCTGACTAACAGTTGAGATATCCGCTTTGAACTCGGAGTGAAGAATAAATGCATACTTCTTATCATGAAACTTTTTTTTTCTTAACAATCCATGTTGAAATTCACTCATCAGACTAATCAGTGATTTGACAAATCTATGTAAGTCTGTCAAAACATTTATTTTTCTTGATTTTCTTGATCATTGACATAAATGCATGTGATTGGCTGCAACAAGCTACATCATCAGCTTTTTTTTTTTTTTTTGCTAAATTCAGCCAGTTTTTTTTTTTTTCATTGCCAGTTTGATCCAAAGAAATACAACCCCAAATCAGAAAAAAAAAGTTGGGACGGTATGGAAAATGCAAATCAAAAAGAAAGCAGTGATTTCTAAATTTACTTTGACTTGTATTCCATTGGAGACAATATCAGCTCCAGATATTTCATGTTTTGTTGGTCAACTTCATTTCATTTTTTAATATCCATCCATTCCTACATTTCAGAGATATCAAAGTGGTAAACACATTCCAAAAAAAGTTGGGACGGGGCAATTTAGGGCTAGTAATGAGGTAAAACAATTAAATAATGATGTGATTTGAAACAGGTGATGTCAACAGGTGACTGTAATCACGAGTTAGTACAAAATCATCCATACAGTATTCAAGAAAGGCCTAGTCTTTGAGGAGCAAAGAGGGGCAGAGGATCTCCAGTTTGTCAACAAATGCATGAGAAAATTACTGAAATGTTTAAAAACAATGTTCCTCAAAGAAAGATAGGAAAGGATTTGGATATTTCACCCTCTACGGTGCATGGTATTATAAATGATTCAAGGAATCTGGAGGAATTTTGGTGTGTAAAGGGCAAGGGCTCAAGCCTAATCTGACCACCCATGACCTCCGATCCCTCAGGCGGCACTGCGTCAAGAACCGTCATTCATCTATAGCTGATATAACTAAATGGGCTCAGGATTACTTTGGCAAATCTTTGTCAAGCACTGCAATACGGAGTTACATCCACAAATCCAAGTTACAATGAAAAGAATGGGACAAAACAACACCAGAACCGCTTCGTCACTTGGTGTGTTCAGTCCTTAAACATCTTTTAAGTGTTGTGAGAAGGAATGGCAACATTACAAAGTGGTAAATGCTTTAGTGTACCAACGTTTTTTTTGAAATGTATTACAAGAATCAAAATTGAAATATGTCTATTTTGAAAAAAAAAAGAGGTAAAACATCAAATCATGTGCTGCTGTATTGTTTTGAATGCAATACAGGTCAAAGATTATTTATAAACCATTGTTTTCAGTTTTAACATACTGTCCCAACTTTTTCTGATTTGGGGCTGTACTTTGCTGGATCTAGATCTGGACCTTGGTCTGCCAGCTGGTGAAGCCTTGTATAGAGTATAGTAGTCTTCTATGTCCTAATCCACACTGATATGTTTGTGTGACATCACTGAAGAACAGGTTCCAGCTTCATTACTTGTTAGCTACATTAGCTTCAGAAGTAAACGGCGGACACTGGAGCGGTTTTGGCTGATCGAATCCATCTGTGTTAAAGAGTAAATTGTGTAGTGTAAATTTCATTTTTGACCAAACTATTGCTTTAATATGGTCTGTCCTTCCATCCATTTATCCATCCATCCATTTCCTTATCCTATTTATCAAAGCATTCTTTTCTTGTTTATTTCTTTCCTTATCTTTCAGAAGAATCCTTTCTTTTTATTTTATCTGCATCATTTGCCCATGACAGCAAACACTCTTATCTCTGAAAAGAAATTGAATTATGCTATTTCTATTAAAATACAACAACAACCCTTATGCTTATTTTGTTGTGTCCAATTCTAACTCACAGAGATCTCATCTTTACTTCAAGATACACAGTATCCATATATACTGAATTTTCTCAAAGCATTACTATTTATGTCTTAAATTATTAATTGTCTTGTTATTCAATTACTGAACCATTAAAATACATCATTCTCTATAGTGTTCTCTGGATATCACATTAAAACATTACAAAATAACCATGATAAAATTATAATAAAGCATTTCATGCAAATACCTTAAAGTGAAACTATATGCATATTATTGGGTTATTTTAAAAACCTAACACCATATCTATCTATCTATCTATCTATCTATCTATCTATCTATCTATCTATCTATCTATCTGGAATTAGATGCGCACTTTGCCTTATATTTGGTTAAAACCAAAGTTGGAAGTTTGGTTCAGAGCATTTACATAAAATGAATCCACTTGCTTCAGTAAGGGTTAAAGTGCTGTATCTGTGATCAGAAGCTTATAAGTTCAAATCCCATTACTGTCAGCAAGGCACCATTAAGCCCTTAAGCAATACTCTTAACCCACAGCTGCTCAGATCTATACTTTAATTGAATTCTATCTCACTTCTAAGCCTCAGAAATCAATTCAGCTTGTCCTGAGCACAACTTTTTAACATGTTTTAGCATTTTCATTGTTGTCTTCCAACCCCAACACAACGTCTCTAACTTTAGAAATAAAACAGTTCATTCCTTTCTTTTTAGAGGCTGTATATAGGTCTAATATAATTAAATTAACAAACGATTGTTGTATACAGCTAAACTGTTTGAAATGATTTATTTTTAATTTGTTATTAATTGGTTAATATTAATTTTAATATTAAAATTAATGTTTCTGTACTAGAATAGCTAAGGATGATTTAAGTTTCTCTTTGCATTTTGTTCCTAGCAAATTACTGGTCGTTTCTGCTTTTGGTTTCATTCCACGAACTGGTTCAGTCTGTGAAAATAAGAACACTTTGGGGGGGAAATGGCTGTTAAATCAATAAATGGAAATGTAAAATATCGACATTGGAGCTTTTAAAAGTTCCTTTTGCTATCATACAAATAATTTAAGACCCATCATTTCTTCAAAGTCCTACAGAGAAAGTTCTGGTGCCTTTTGATTGGACAGGTGCAAACTTAGGTACCTCCTGAGTGGACACATAAGCTAAAGTGATGTTTGATTGGACACTTGAATGCTCAGGTGCCTTCTAATTGGACCTGTGTAATCGCAGGTGCTTCCTGATAGGACAATTGTAAGCTAAAGTGCCTCCTGATTGGGTGCGTGTAAATTCAGGGTCTCCTGATTGGACACACATATAAGCTAAAGTGACATTTGATTGGACACTTGCATGCTCAGGTGCCTCTTGATTGGACACACATAAATTCAGGTGCCTCCTGCTTGGGCACTTGTAAGATAAAATGCCCTCTGATTGGACACACACAAATTCAGGTGCCTCCTGATTGGACACACATAAGCTAAAGTGATGCTTGATTGAATATTTGCATGCTCAGGTGCCTCTTGATTGGACATGTGTGACCTCAGGTGCCTCCTGCTTGGACACATGTCAGCCAAAGTGGCACTTTCTTGGATGTGTGTAATCTCAGGTGCCTCCTGCTTGGACACTTGTAAGCTAAAGTGCCTCCTGATTGGGTGCGTGTAAATTCAGGTGCCTCCTGATTGGACACATATAAGCTAAAGTGGTGCTTGATTGGACACTTGCATGCTCAGGTGCCTCTTGATTGGACATGTGTAATCTCAGGTGCCGCCTGCTTGGACACTTTAAATTCAGATGCATCCAGATTGGACACTTTAAATTCAGGTGTGTCCAGATTGGACACTTGTAAATTCAGGTGCCTCTTGCTTGGACACTTGTAAGATAAAATGCCTCGTGATTGGACACACAAATTCAGGTGCCTCCTCGTTGGAGACTTATAAGCTAAAGTGGTGTTTTATCGGACACTTGCATGCTCAGCTGCCTCTGGATGTATAATCTTAGGTGCCTCCTGATAGAACACTTGTAAGCTAACGTGACACTTTCTTGGACATGTGTAATCTCAGGTGCTTCCTGATTGGACACTTGTAAGCCAACGTGGCACTTTCTTGGACATGTGTAATCTCAGGTGCTTCCTAATTGGACACTTGTAAACTAAGTGGTGCTTGATAGGACACTTGCATGCTCAGGTGGCTCTGGATGTATAATCTTAGGTGCCTCCTGATTGAACACTTGTAAGACAAAGTGCCTACTGATTGGACACTTGTAAATTCAGGTGCATCCTGATTGGACATTTGTAAGCTCCATGAATGGATATGTTGTGAGCATCCATGTGACTAATGAAAAAAAATGGCAGCATTTGTGGATCAATTAGAGGCCTCTTACTAGCACATGTACTATCCATCAGTCTCAGTGGACACGAGTAGGACATTAGCATTGAAGCCCATTTCAAATTTGTGGACACAAGCAGCAGAGCGAAGCGGCAGGAAAAATCAATACATGCAATCTGCCTTTATAAAAAAATGGATCCGCAAGCTGATTTGTAGCTGGTGTCTTCCACTTAATCGCATGCATACAGATGGAGCTCAGTATCTGGTCAGTGCCGGCCCATCTCTCCCTTCCTGCCTCACATGCCTCTCTTCACCTCCTAAACCAGACCTCAATCACTCATCTCTACAGGGGAGCTTATATCAAATCATAGTTCAATCTTCCAAATTTTCAAGCCAACGTCCCGTGTCCCCCCACCCCCCCAATACCCACACACACACACTTTTTTTTCCATTTTCATACTTTTTTCTTAAAAGGAAAATCCACCCATAACAAACATTGACATGCTGTTTTTTTTTTATAACCCACATTGAGAAACATGACATACTTGTTATCTTTTTTGTTTACTTATTATTCAGGAGAAAACATGAGCACAGATAGGTTTGCTATGGATCATTGAGCTTTACACGGGCGGCGCAGTTGTGAACAAGAAAAGAGGGACAAAGACAGACAGATACAGAGAAAAAAGAGCACTGGGACTGGTTTTGTGCTTCAAATTGAACCCAAATGAGAAATTTTTGGAACATGCAAGTGTGTGTTGCAGTTGTGGCTATACAGTACAGATTTGTACACCATAGATAGATCCATACAGATTGATAGATAGATAGATAGATAGATAGATAGATAGATAGATAGATAGATAGATAGATAGATAGATAGATAGATCGATCTGGAATAGGTATGGAGACACATATAGGCCTGGTCAACCTCTAAAAGCCGCTGTCAGAGCTCCTTCCATCACAGACATGACATTAATTTATCACACAACACTTTCAGGATTAGATTAGCATGGCACTCCGGTCAACACTTAACAGATTACGCCAATTAGATACTTCTTTACATTTATGTTTTAGTTTGGTTATTGCTGGTTTTGACAAAATTAGCTATGGGGACACAACGATGTCAAAACATGCTATATACAGCACTTACGCAACTGAATGATCGGCTCCTAACCTTGCTTTTTGTCCATGAATATAAGAAATTGCATACGACACACGCATGCGGAAACTAGCGCTCAGTGTTAAGCCATGCGCCGCTGAGCACATGGTCGCAGTGTCTTCGCTACGCGCCTTTAAGTGGCGGTTAATTAGTCACCACCGAGACACTGTCGTCCTTGAAGAGGGTCCCTGTCAGTGCCTGGATTGAGCTTGATTTATGAGCTCTGCTCCTCAGCAGATGGAAGGATGAGGAGAAGAGCGACGGCACCCTCGCTTAGCGATCCGCTCGCTAATTACATCTCTATTTCCCACTAATTTGGCTCCCTCTCAAAAGTCGAAAGCGGCTGGAGGAAGGAAGGAACAAACAGACGAAGGGGGCGAGCACGCAGGATTTCGAATACGCCAAGAGTTTTTGGTTGTGACGTCAAGATGGCTGACAATGTTACAGTAAAAATGGTGGGACAGCATAAACGGTTAGCATACATTCGATACAGTACAGAGCCTTAAAAAGAAACGTTTGAATACATACATGGTACAAATTATATTATATTACATTTCATTGATTGCTCCCTTTGTGAGTGCATGGATGCACAGCAAAACCTGACATTTTGGAACAACTCTTATCTTGTTAAATTAATCTAGCATAACATTATGGCATGCTAGCATAACAATAGCAGTGTTTTGCTGCGCTCCAGCTCATCACCTTGTTTTTAAAAAGCTTCTCATGGCAAAATAGAGCACAACACTTTGAAAAAAAAAGTATTATTATTATTATTATAATTTTTTTTTTTTCCAGAGCATAGTACAAAATATTTTCGCACATATGGCTCTGGGATTATTTTTTTTTCTCACATATAATTATCATCATATCGATTTCAAATACTTATTAACATCATGATCATGATCATCATCTTCATCATCATCATCATCATCATTATTAACACCAAAAATAAAAAAAAGCAATTAGCAGTTAACCTTGCAGATTAAATGTACACAGTGCAGGGACTATAGAGAGGGCTTGGGCTTGGATGGACGGCACAACAGGAACAGCTCTAACCAGTACATGCTATCAACAAGCGACAAGGAAGAGTGATTGACGGCTTCGGGGGGGACACCAGAAACATAACCTCCAAGCCAAAAAAGCCTGAAACAGAGAGGCTAATGAGAAATGTAATTTGTAAATCGGATGGAATTATGGGATGGCCTCTACTGCATATATATATATTTACACTGAGTGAGGGTGAATGCATTGATGTGGTAATGTGATGAGACCAAGGAAGGACTGGAAGGCCAGACTGAGCTCACATGCTTTGCCCTGGGTCAAGACCTCCAGCAAATGCAAAAAGAGGGGGAAGGGGAGGGGGAATAAGGTTTCCTTTAACCCCCATACCAATGTTGACCCTTAGCACAGATGAGATTTGACATCATTGACAGAAAAATTCTGCTGCTCAGATCCGAGAGAGCGAAGGCCACTGGGGCATGGCCTGCTGGTGAACAGCCACAGCTTGTTTACAGGGTCAGCTGACCATCATCATCATCATCAGCATATACCATATATCACATTCCTCATAAACACCACTGAAGTGATAGCATTCACAAATATACAACCATAATCCAGCACGTGCACACTGAGACAAAGACACGCTCCGCTCGGGACCTTCACATTTTTAGCTTTTTTTTTTTTTTTTTACAATCATCACCACAACAGCTATGAACATCGAAAAGGTGACCTTTGCTGGAGAAGTGGGAGAGGCAGTGGCCAGTGGTTGCCAAAGATGAATGGGAACGGGATGTGTGGGGAAAGCGGAGGGTGGTGATTATAAGATGCAAGAGATGGCTCCTGGGTTAATGCATAATTCTTTTTTATTCACAGTGATGGGTTCGTCATTTAAAGACTCCTTTCTGAGGCGGCGACAGATTAGACCTTCAGCAGGACAGAGATGGAGAGGCTGAGCCAGAAGACAAGTCCCGATAGGCAGGCGCTTAGCGACATGCTTCCGCCGTACACTGCCCCTGGCCCTGCAAAAGACAGGAAGTGACATGACAAAACATGACATAAGAGCTAGAAAGGTTGGGGGAGAAAGATGACTTATGACAGGATCAGATGACATGATATTTTTGTCTTTCACGATGAGCACCATGTCAGATCAGGCAATCACAGTGGTATAAATTCTCGCCATATCTTGGTTGGGACATTTGTAACACTACAAGTTTGACCCTGACCAATCATTATTCACGTATTTGCAAAACTCTCAGGGATGAGGGTCAAGAAAATCGTCAAGGGCCAGAAAATGCAAAAATTCTCGACTAGTTGGCCTTTTTTAAATCTCGCTCCATTCTCAGGCGTATCATCGGATATAATGATGCTGACCTTAAACCAAGCGACTTTTCAAGCAATTTCATTGTTGCAGTCAGATTTCCAATGTACGAATAAAATCATGAGGGTTTTGCTCGAGTTGGGGCGCACTCCTGTCATCTCGATCATTTGGTGTAAGATGATCAGGAAAGCTGTCTTAAGTCTGTCTTTTTCCCCTCGTCTTTCCTTTCGAATACAATCAAATATGTTTAATATTATCTTTAGTCTTGGTTCATGCATATAGGGACCCTGCAAGATCCCCAGTCTTTACAAAACCAGAGATAAATCTCTTGAAAAGTGGTTTGGTGTAAGACTGGTGTAACTCTGTGACTAATGACACACTGTCTTTAGATGTGAAGTGTCAGAATTTAGTCTTTTAAAAGTCTTTTCAAGTCTTCTAGTGCAAGGTTAGTGTGGGGGAGAGCAGTAGGGTTTCCTTCTATATCAGACAAATCACTCTGTCTGAATAGTCTACCTGTAATATTTCTCTCCCTTAGATTTGTACTGAATTAATAAAAAAAAAAATCTGTATCAGTTCAATAATACAGTGGAACACATCTTTTATTTTCCGTGGATGATCCTGGATTTTACGGTAAGTTTGGCAATCCTCCTTTCAGTGAAACTCAAGAAAACGTTAATTATAGAAAGACAGCAGACGAGCAAAACGCCTATGCTAGTTTTTCGCTGTTATGCTAGCACAGCGTAACAAGTAACTAGCAACAAACAGTCCTATCTCCTTAGCTGTCTGATTAATGTTAATGAAACCCTGATTTCAGGGAAACTAAAAAAAAAAAAAAATTAATTGTCGAACGACAGCAGACTATCAAAATACTATGCTAGTTTTGCACTGTTATGCTAGCACAGCGTAAGAAGTAACTAGCATCAAATATTCCTATCTACTTAGCTGTCTGATTAATGTTAACGAAACTCTGATTTTAGTGAAACTAAAAAAAAACCCTTTAATTATCGAAAGATAGCAGACTAGCAAAACACCTATGCTAGTTTTTTGCTGTTATGCTAGCACAGTGTAACAAGTAACTAACAACAAACATTCCTATCTAATGGCCCTTTTCCACTACCCTTTTTCAGCTCACTTCAGCCTGACACGGCTCGCGTTTTGACTACCTCAGAGCAGCACGACTCAGCTCGCTTCAGCCCTGCTTAGCACCCAAAACTCGCACGGTTTTGGAGTGGGGCTGAAGCGAGCCAAACCGAGCCGAGTGGGGCTAAGGGCGTGAGGAGACACTCCCCTGTGCACTGATTGGTGAGGAGGCGTGTCCTCACATGCCCACACACGCCCCGCGAGCACGCTGGGATCTGTAAACACCGTAAACCCAGAAGAAGAAGAATTACGAATTACGAGAATTTCTGAAGCCTTATGTGCCTCGCCTCATCTATACGCTCTTGCCAGTATCTGTTGGCGTTGTCGGTGACAAGCCACAGCACCAAGACCAGCAACACTAACGACTCCATGTCCTCCATGTTTATTGTTTACTATCCAGGTCGTGAGACTACCGCTTAAAAGGTCACTGATGTCACTGTTTGCGCCACCTAACGACATCACGTGACATCCACCCACTTTCGCTAACTCCACCCAATGTGTCCACCCACTTCCAGCCAGCACGGTTCAGCGCGGTTGTAGTCAAAATGCAACGCCAACAGCCCCACTCAGCTCGACTCAGCCCAACTCAGCACGGCACGGCTTAGCCCAACTCAGCCGCGTGGGTAGTGGAAAAGCGGCATAAGACAGCAGACTAGCAAAACACCTATGCTAATTTTGCACCGTCATGCTAGCACAGTGTAACTAGCAACAAATATGCCTATCTACTTAGCTGTCTGATTAATGTTAATGCAACTATTTCGGCATCCTATTTCGGTAACTGTTTTTGGGTTAAATATTTCTATCGCCAAGAAACGTGTAATAACGTGTAATTTAAACGTGTAAACGTGTAATTTAGCTTTTTCTTTTTTTTTTTTTTAAAGCTACTGTAGCTAGCAACATGGTGACTAATCCTCTAACTCGCATTTATTTTCAGAAACATAAAAAGCCAATGCATTTCCGAATTTCTAAGTCCACCTCCTCTTCTTTTGAGTGGTTGTTGAACATAATTACTCATAATCTTTTCTGCGATGAGAAGATTTTTTTAGAAACTAGTTGCTCTTATTTATTTAAATATGAAGGACGTAATGATGAGGAGCTAAAAGGCAGAGCTGAGGGCGGAAGCGACGGCACGAATCAGCTGAAAGATGTATGAGAATGACAGCGAGTGACTCACCGAGGTGAAACTTGTGGAGATAATAGGAGGGAGAGAGAGAGAGAGAGAGAGAGAGAAAGGAAATAAACGGGGCGAGAGATGGAGGACTCACTTACGATGGTAATGTGCAATAGTATGGCAGAAGCGAAGGAGGGAGCGAGGGAAATCACTCACTGGGGGCGGTAATGCGAGGAGCAGAATGAGAGAGAGAAGGATGGAGGGAGAGAAATCATGGCTTTGTGGCAGAGCAGGACAGAACGGAGTGAAAATGGGAGGACGATAAACGGCAGAGAGTATAATGGCCCAGTGAATGGCGGGATCGGGAGAAATAAACGGGTAAAAGGACTGCCAAGACAAGAAAAAAAATAAACAAGGCTAAAAGTACCTGGGGACAAAAAGAGACAGCATTTTACGTTTTTTTTTTTTGGTAACACACACATACAAAAACGTTTAGAAGTGATATTAAAACCTGCGTCTTTGTGTGAACACAATCCTTAGCGAGCACAGGAAGAGCACTCAAAACACAAAAGCATACGTGCACGCTGTTTTCCCCAAGGGTATTAATGCACTCTTGACACTGCAACTTTGTGAATGTATATTTATAACACATTCAAGAATATGTGTTAGCAAGGAGCTTCACAATTGTCTGTACTCACTGAAGAGAAGCATGCTGGCATTAGACGCCCCAAGGCGGTTGGAGGCAAAGCAGGTGTAGTTGCCAAAGTGTTTCTCGGTGACGTTGGTGAAGAGCAGCAGGGAACGTGTCTTCTCGTTTTTAATCCTCAGCGTGTTGTCACTCTCCACCAGTCTGCCAGAAAAGACACAAGCAAGAGTTTTACACGTATAAAATAAAAGCTGATTAATGTGATAAATGTTTTTTGTCATGCAAAGTTCTTATAGAGAGTCAAAATGTCTAAACGTACCAAATTACCAAAGTGCACAACAGTGCTAACAATACTGTATATTATTTCAGTATTCATCTCATCTCATTATCTCTAGCCGCTTTATCCTTCTGCAGGGTCGCAGGCAAGCTGGAGCCTATCCCAGCTGACTACAGGCGAAAGGCGGGGTACACCCTGGACAAGTCGCCAGGTCATCACAGGGCTGACACATAGACACAGACAACCATTCACACTCACACCTACGGTCAATTTAGAGTCACCAGTTAACCTAACCTGCATGTCTTTGGACTGTGGGGGAAACCGGAGCACCCAGAGGAAACCCACGCGGACACGGGGAGAACATGCAAACTCCACACAGAAAGGCCCTCGCCAGCCCTGGGGCTCGAACCCAGGACCTTCTTGCTGTGAGACGACAGCGCTAACCACTACACCACCATGCCGCCCCTATTTCAGTATTGAAAATAATAATAATAATAATAAGTACATAGAGACTGTGATGAAAGTCATAGTAATTTGCGTTAGCTGTTACAAACTGGGACATCTGGTCACCATACTCTATAGATCCAGAAAGGTAAAAGATAGAGAATGATGCTTCGTGAGGAAAAGTTGTGCCCTACCGCCTTGAACAAAATTTAAAAAAAAAAAACTGATTGAAAACATTATGAAAACTGACAGAGTTATAAGTGATTGAAAAAATCCCATTTTTCATGGATCATTCCAGATCAGTGATCCAGATCAGCACCAAAAGTCATACCGGTAGCAATATGATTCAGCCCAGAGGTATTCTGCATGTCAAATTTGGTGATGATTGGTTGAAAACTGAGAGAGAAATAGAGTCCTAAAAACATTAGGATAATGATAATAATAATAATAATAATAATAATAATAAAGTAGAAAAATCCTGAGTGAGAGTAACAATTTGCACCAATGCTGCTAGCGCAAATTAATAAATCACAATTACAGTGGTGCTTGAAAGTTTGTGAACCCTTTAGAATTATCTATATTTCTGCATAAATATGACCTAAAACATCATCAGATTTTCACACAAGTCCTAAAAATAGATAAAAGAGAACCCAGTTAAACAAATGAGACAGAAATATTATACTTGGTCATTTATTTATTGAGGAAAATGATCCAATATTACATATCTGTGAGTGGCAAAAGTATGTGAACCTCTAGGATTAGCAGTCAATTTGAAGGTGAAATTAGAGTCAGGTGTTTTCAATCAATGGGTTGACAATCAGGTGTGAGTGGGCACCCTGTTTTATTTAAAGAACAGGGAGCTATCAAAGTCTGATCTTCACAACACGCGTTTGTGGAAGTGTATCATGGCACGAACAAAGGAGATTTCTGAGGACCTCAGAAAAAGTGTTGTTGATGCTCATCAGGCTGGAAAAGTTTACAAAATCATCTCTAAAGTGTTTGGACTCCACCAATCCACAGTCAGACAGATTGTGTACAAATGAAGGAAATTCAAGACCATTGTTATCCTCCTCAGGAGTGGTCAACCAACAAAGATCACTCCAAGAGCAAGGCATGTAATAGTCGGTGAGGTCACAAAGGACCCCAGGGTAACTTCTAAGCAAGTGAAGGCCTCTCTCACCTTGGCTAATGTTAATGTTCATGAGTCCACCATCAGGAGAACACTGAACAACAATGGTGTGCATGGCAGGGTTGCAAGGAGAAAGCCACTGCTCTCCAAAAAGAACATTGCTGATCGTCTGCAGTTTGCTAAAGATCACATGGACAAGCCAGAAGGCTATTGGAAAAATGTTTTGTGGGCGGATGAGACCAAAATAGAACTTTTTGGTTTAAATGAGAAGCGTTATGTTTGGAGAAAGGAAAACACTGCATTCCAGCATAAGAACTTCATCCCATCTGTGAAATATGGTGGTGGTAGTATCATGGTTTGGGCCTGTTTTGCTGCATCTGGGCCAGGACGGCTTGCCATCATTGATGGAACAATGAATTCTGAATTATACCAGCAAATTCTAAAGGAAAATGTCAGGACATCTGTCCATGAACTAAATCTCAAGAGAAGGTGGGTCATGCAGCAAGACAACAACCCTAAGCACACAAGTCGTTCTACCAAAGAATGGTTAAAGAAGAATAAAGTTAATGTTTTGGAATGGCCAAGTCAAAGTCCTGACCTTAATCCAATCAAAATGTTGTGGAAGGACCTGAAGCAAGCGGTTCATGTGAGGAAACCCACCAACATCCCAGAGTTGAAGCTGTTCTGTACAGAGGAACGGGCTAAAATTCCTCCAAGCCGGTGTGCAGGACTGATCAACAGTTACCGGAAACGTTTAGTTGCAGTTATTGCTGCACAAGGGGGTCACACCAGATACTGAAAGCAAAGGTTCACATACTTTTGCCACTCACAGATATGTAATATTGGATCATTTTCCTCAATAAATAAATGACCAAGTATAAAATTTTGGCTCATTTGTTTAACTGGGTTCTCTTTATCTACTTTTAGGACTTGTGTGAAAATCTGATGATGTTTTAGGTCATATTTATGCAGAAATATAGAAAATTCTAAAGGGTTCACAAACTTTCAAGCACCACTGTATGTTATGCTATGTTCATTTTGCGACCCTTCTTGGCAAATAGCATCCTCTTTTGAAACTATCAACTTTTCCAACTACTTTAGAATTAATTACAGCATACAACTGATAAAAAGTCTTGTTAAACAGTCAGAATCATGAACTCCAGCTGCTAAATCCCAACTTAGAGTCTGTAGTTTTCTGTTAGGAAGAGTGTTAAAATTCACAACGGTGGATAATTTTTTCTCTCCGTGCCTCCACGGAAGGCGGTCACATTTTCTGCTCTCCCTCTCCCTCCTTTTTTTCCCTGCTTGTGCTTCTGTGTCTTGTCTCGTCTGCTGTACTTTTTGGAGAGACTCTTCCTGCATTACTTTCTAAACTAAAAAAAAAGCATGGAATTGATAAACTGGTCTTCTAACGAAATTGACACAGTTTTCTCGATGAGAAGTTTGGGTTCGGGGGAACCCGTCTGTCCTGCCAGAACGTTTGCGGCTGGTTACACGATGGATGTGTGGGAGCGGTGGCGGGTCGTGTGCCTGGCGATTCTTTCTGTGGAGGACACTGAAGATATCTATTCGGAACCATGATTACAGGACTTTTGCTGATTGGATTAGGCATTGCCCTGGTATATCGAGGAAATCAGACAATGGTGACAGCTGTTCAAAGCCCCACAAAGCTGCCCGATATGATTGGAGTGGTGGGCAAAGCTGTTGGCACTCAGACTGTGGACATTCAGAACTTTAACCACAAAATGGTTGTTATCTCGGAGCAGCTTTCAGCTTTGCGAGGAATACGTTTTTCGGAGATCAATTTGAATAGAATGGACAGATATGGACGAGCGGTGTGGACGTGCAAAGACTGCATCTGGAAAGACCAAACAAATTCATACCTTATTGACATTCGGCGCCCTGAGACAGCACCAGCCTTGGTTCAGGCCGTTGCTGAGGAAACATTTCCCCCTGAAGGTCACTGCCAGGAGACACTCTCGCATTCCTTCTCTAATTCTCCGCGGTCGTCATTTTTACCCCCAGTGTGACAAGCGGGTGCGTGACCAGCGCCTTCATGGCTGCAGGAGCAGACGACTGCTTGCTTGCGCTGGATTACCTCCTCCCCTCCCCCCTCCGCCCTTACCCCTTACCCCTGATTCCCCCCCCCTCAAGTCCCGTGTTTAAAGTGTACTTGTGTTGTGGTGTGCTTATGTGCAAAGGTTTTTAAATGTTCCCACACTGTACTCCTGACAGGAGCATAGTGGGGGGGGGGGTTCTTTTTTTCCTTATCTCTCCTCATGTTGTGTTTCCTTTTTATCTTTGTCCCTGTCTTCCTGTCCTGTCTACCCTATGTCAATTGTATGTTGTATATGTACGGACACGTTGACAGATAATTTCGCTGGTACATGTGACTAGTGACAATAAAGGGCATCATCATCATCATCATCATCATCATCATCAATATGCTTAGAAGTAAACAATTACATCCATGCCCTACTGTATAAGCATCAAAAAACACATTGGTTAAAATGCAGGTAGGTTTTGCATGGTTAACTATGACTACATACATTTTTATTAAAGCATCGCTTAGTGATCAAGTTAAAAAAAAAAATCCCAGAGACTTAACAGAGGTCCAAACGTTTCTTTGCAAGTAGTTCCCCCTATTTAAACTCACATGGCAACTATGTCAAAATAATGTAAATACATTTTCAGTATATGCTGAATAAATGTCCTGATAATCAGTCAAACTGTTTGGTATTTTACTCTGTGGCATTTTTTGCACTTGTTTAGCGTCTTTATGTAATGTTGCTGAGATCTGCCTTGCTTCCTATTTGAGTCTTCAAACACTGTTGAGTGTTACAGGCAAACTCTTGTGACTGCTATTCAAATTCATTTAATAGTAAGACAAAGTCTGGTTGGAATGTGAACAAAATTAGATAGAAATCCAATTCAAATCCAGGAATATTTAGTGGATATTAGACAAAAGATATAGCCAGAACAACTGGAAGGGCACTCGGTAGAGTGCATACCTCCACCAAGCCACATATTATCAACATCAAAATCAAATAATTTGAAGCTAGGATAATAATAAAGCTGTCCACCAAATTTCATCCAAATCCATTCACTACTTTTTGAGTTATGTTGGAAACAGACAAAAAAAAAAATCCTGGATCCACATAGATATCTGGATTTGCATCAAAATAGAGTCAGTTGTTCCTTGGCTCATGGCTCACTTTTCATCAAAATACATTCACTACTTTTTGAGTTACATTGGGAAAAGACAAAAAAAAATCCTTGATCCGCATACATATCTGGATCAACATATATAACTGGATTCACATCAAAATATAGTCAATTATTCCTTGGTCCATGGCCCACCTTTCCTCCAACTTTCATCAAAATCTGTTCACTACTTTTTGAGTTACCTTGGGAAAAGGCAAAAAAAAAAAAAATCCTGAATCCACGTACATATCTCGATCATGGATCCACATATGTATATGGATTCACATCAAAATTGAGTCAAGTGTTCACTGGCCCATGGCCCACCTTTCCTCCAAATTTCATCAAAATCTGTTCACTACTTTTTGAGTTATCTTGGGAACAGACAAACAAACAGACAGAGGCAAAAAATAACCTCCTCCAACAAAGTTGGCAGAGGTAAATATGGGGAAAAATCCCCCCAAAATATAAATAAAGTATATATAAAGTATAAAGTATATATAAAGTCTTGAATTTATGGGTTGCACAGCAAAGGTTCAGCATGACTGGCAGCATATGTGAAAGAAATCTTGTGGGGAAAACCATAATAATTTCTTCAGTTCTTCAATTTAGTAGGTGGCACTGCAGAGCCGCACTGACAGCCAGTGAAAAAAAAAGACAATAGAAACCCTGCACACCTAAAAGTGATAAGAAAAGTAATGAAAAATGACTGGTGGTGTAGATCTGAAAACGAAAGTGTTAGTCACTGTCCCATTCCCTCCATCTCTTCAACTCCCAGTTGTCCACACAGTATTGTTTCGACTGTAAATAATCAAGGTACAGATAAGATGCTGTAGATTGGGTATTTTAAAATACATTCCACAATTCTCAAGACATCTCAGTAAGATTAAAGCAGCAGCTTAAAACCTGTCACCTAAACAGGCTTTGATAGTTACCTCCGATCGTCCCTGTACCACTCGAAGGATGCAGTAGGGACAGCCATGGCCTCACAGCGCAAGATGGCCGTCTTCCCCACTTGGGCTGGCATATTCTTTACGTCTGTGATCATGGGTGGATCTGGAGGAAGAGTGGGAATTTACTGGAACTGTCTTATAATTCTATAATTGAAGAGGTTTCAGACTTCATAATCCGATAACGCTAATTAAAAAAAGGATCAGATAGTGAAATTTTGTGGATAAGTAGTGAAATGTTTTTATGATTCCAACCCAGGGCCTTTTATTTTGACTTGCTACTATTATGTTCTTTATCTTTTATTATTTTAGCTATCATATATATCAGAAGGCTGAAGGCTAGCATGTGCTTCCTTGGAGAAAGGTGAAGACAACCAGCTACATTTTTGAACTAGCTGCTCATCGTTCAACACAGGGAATATTAATATACTCAGAGGAAAGCACTATCTACCATCTTTTGCATACATATGCTCACAGACTAGTGTCACTGTGATCGACAGGGGAGAGAGAGTATATGCCTTCCTTCCCACCCTGAGAGTATGGCCAATTTTACTCCCATGATTATGGCTATGGCTGTGACATCACCAGGATTTAAATCTGTGATCTGAAATCTTCAGTGGCTTCTCACTGGAGCTTTTTAGTTTTCTTTTCCCCCCTTTGTTTTTCTTTTTGTGATTGTATGATTTAATGTTTGTTCTTTGTTTGAATGTTTTGTCCGCCAGTTGTGGTGTAGCTCCAGACCCAGTTCTGGGTGTCGGTTCTCTTCAGGCCTTGGACTGCCATGGGTGATGCCTGCGCTTTTCGCTATGGACTGCAATGAGCTCGTTGCTCTTTTTTACCTCGGGGTTATCCAGCGCTCTGTGCTTGGCGTGGTGTTCCGAGTGATGTTGCCCGGTGGCATCACGGTGACTATGAAGGTGGTTTGGGACAAACCTTCGTGCACCTTTTGGTGGGATTGTGTGCAGCTACACCATTGGAATTACATCTTGACCCTCTTTTGGTGTACTTTTTTTTTTTGTAATTGTAACGCGACCTTGGGTGTGAGGAAGGCACTATATAAGTTGAACTTCTTCTTCTTCTTCACTGGTGAGCATTTTTTCCAAGGTTGCACCCCATTGTAACCTCGCTAAAGAAGCTCAACAGTCAGAACCTCAACACTACCATGTGCACTACAATGTAGAGAATCCGATAACATGGTCTCGCAGTTGGTGGGAGCTATTTTTACTATTTTTACTAGGCTTGTTAATTATCTTGAACATTTTTTCCAGAATTAGTCATATGATGAGAACAGTAACAAAATGTGTTAGATATTTCTGACGATGACATTTGCACCTTACATTTAAACACTTCTTCAAGCAAAAATGAAGACACTAACTAGTCTCCAATAGTCTTTACGTCCAATGTGATGTGTACATAAAGTCGCTTCTCTTAGGGAACTCGTTTATTTTTCATTGTCTGCATTAATGCTCATAATGACCTTATTATATGTTTGAGTTAAATTGCATTACTTGCTGCTTTCAGTCTAGTTAATTGGATTTCCAGGCAAACATAACACGGCATTGGGCAGCACACTGGAGCTTTGACTTGCCTGGCGGGCTGGCTAATGAATTGATGATTTGTTCACCCTGGGAAAGGCCGATAACTGATGATGGTCCAGTGTTCCCGCTGGTGGGACAAAATCCATTGCTATTTCAGCAAGTTAAAGAGATGTGTGTGTGTGTGTGTGTGTGTGCTTTTTTTTATACTTTTGAACTGCTCTGATGTTGTGTATGTAGATCAGTTTCTGTGTTTTGTCCATTTTTGTCTAGATATCTCAGATTAACCATAAAGAACTGTTTATTGAGTTGATAAAGAGGGTTTCCTATTGCTCCAAACATATTGTGTGTCACCAGACTCACAATTCACTGTGACCTTGACACGGCGAGTATCTGGCTGCGCCACACCATTGCTCGTGATGCACACAAACTCTTCAGCTTGATGCCGTTTGATCTCTGTGATGTCCAGAAATTCTCCCTCGTACGTGCGTCCAGCTGCAAGCCAACACAAAAACGACAAAGGGGTTAAATGTCACATCTGAGCCACCCTGTAGGATGCTAAAGGAACAGCTGAGCCGAGTGTTCCTGTTGCTAATAATAAAAAAGTAGCGCACTCCCAATGCGATTGCGCTAATTAGCGGCTGCTGACTCTCAATCACTGTTAGCATGTTTGATCAAATGGGTTTATTTAAACTCAATGGGCCTAATTGATGGTTTATTTAGCTGCGTGATCAAAATGTTTGGACTGTGGCCGGCGTGAAACATTGCCAAAATGAATAATGTTTAGTAGACGTAGTGTCATTTAGCTCAGAAATGAGCTACAGCACTTCACTAACGAGGCTGGATGGTGAGTTGACGTTTATTACAGAAATTTGACAGAGTGGATGGATGTAAAAGGCACAGCAAGTTTTAAGGAGAGGGAGAAAGCAGGTTAGTGGTGCTCCAATGTATTTCTCTTGAGTATTGTCAGGGAAATGGATGCTTTTAATTCAAAGTAGGATAGTGGAAAGTTATCGTGAAAAATATTCAGTCTCTTGGTGCCATCTTGTTTAAATGATTGTTTTACGAGGCAGATTTTTGAGACGTGTGGGTAAAGTTAATATGTAAATCTTTATTTTGAACTTATGCTAATTTGGCAAAGAGAAGGCAAAATGATCTCTTGCTTTTTTGTTTAAGAGCCATTTTTTTCACAAAAAAAAAAAAAAAATCTTCCTGCTAAATAATCTCATCAAGATGCCCCAGGGAGTTACATTTGCCAAGAATGCCTGCCCTGATTAAAATTTGTTGCAGGACACTTAACCCGGCCTTATGCTATGCTATCTTCATGTCAGGATTCTTCATCTGAAAAATGCTCAACATCCAAAATTCTGTGTGTGTATCACCTCTGTATGACCTGAGCACAGTTATACTGTAATGATATGTAATTTTGTACACTTTATCCCTTTTTTGCTTCCCCACTTTCCTAATATGGTCAGTATTTCCTATTCTTGCTACTTGTTGCCATGACGATTAATTAGCCTGACTTCTTACTTGTTAAACCTTGGAAAAAGATCAAAATGCTTTTTTTTTTTTAAAAAAAAATGTATTATCTTGCTATGTTAGCTCATGTTATCTTGGGCCAGATTTTTAAATGTACATGAATAAAATTTCTGGAAGCAATCACAGGGGTCCAAGCACTACTTTACCCTTTGAAACGCTATCAATTTAACTACCTCTGAATGATCTAGGGTATAAAGATTTCTTCTTAACCAGTCAAATTCTGAAACTCCAGCTGTGAAATTCCTATCTAGAGCCTCTTTCAAAATAGTTTGCTTTCCTGGTGTGCTTTTGAACTATATATCCCTGCTGCATTTCATTCAAAGCCCAGTTTCCAAAGCAACTCAAGTTAAAGGCGAACTGAAGTCATTTTTAAACTTGCTTTATTTCTTAATTAACGTGTTATTCAATTATGTTTTCGGTTTTAGTAACCTGCGTGGGTTTCCTCCGGGTGCTCCGGTTTCCCCCACAGTCCAAAGACATGCAGGTTAGGTTAACTGGTGACTCTAAATTGACTGTAGGTGTGAATGTGAGTGTGAATGGTTGTCTGTGTCTATGTGTCAGCCCTGTGATGACCTGGCGACTTGTCCAGGGTGTACCCCGCCTTTCGCCCATAGTCAGCTGGGATGGGCTCCAGCTTGCCTGCGACCCTGTAGAACAGGATAAAGTGGCTAGAGATGATGAGATGAGATGAGGTTTTAGTAACCTTATATCGTGACTTGTATTGGCAACTAATATATAGAAGAGGAAATATGTCAACGGAGGATGATGAGGGATAAATAGAATAGGGTTGATTGTTATATTAGAACTAACTTAGTATATGGTATATATGGTATATATTTATTTATGGGGATAGTTTATATCTTCATATTTACAGGGATAGGTATGAAGTAGATATGTATTTTTGTAATTAAATATTTATATGGATATTTATGAAGTGCATATATGGTATGTAGTATATATTTATTTTTGTAATTATATATTTATATAGATATTCATGAAGTGTATATATGGTATATATTTTTATAGGTGTATTAATGTAGTTTGGATTTCGGGGTAGTTAAAAAGGGGTGGGAAATTAAAAAAAGTATTGTACTTCTTCCCACTCCTTTTTCGAAAAATGTGCGGTGTATTGTAATGTCTTAGCTCTTTATGTTATTAGGGCCCGAGCCCGAATGGGCGAAGGCCCTATTGCTCTTGTAAGAGTTCACTATTCTTCTTCTTCTTCTTTATTTTTCTCCGCTGTTGGGCCATTTTCGGGGCGCTTGCCATGGGCGAAAACGCACGAAATTTGGCACCAGTTCCGAGAATTGCCACCGCTACTCAGAACCAAAAGCCCAAACTTGGCCGGGGCTCAGGGCCTCTATAGCGCCCCCTAAGTCGTTGTGATTTTGGCCTCCCACATTAAGGTGCCTGGTTGCCATGTAGTTTGTAGTAGTGGCATGCCATTTGGTACGCATATGTATCTCACTAAGCCGGACAAAAATGTAATGCCAATGCATTAGCCACGCCCAAGAGGAAGTGAGGTAATTTCACTTTTGTGCGAAATGCATGGCCACGAAGACGGCGCAACTCCTCCTAGACCGTTCATAGGAATGTCACCAAAATTGATACACGTCATCTACAGACATGGCCGACAAAAGCTACTAAATACGTTTCACATAGGATAAACCGTTCGGAAGTTATACGTCAATCAATTTTCAATGCAAAATTTTACATGCTTAAAAATTCATAACAAATCTTCTAATTGCTCAAAACTGCTCATACTTCACACGCAAATCACTCATTGGGCTTCTGACATGTTACCCACTTTCTGTGATATTTCGCCACTGGGGGCGCTATTTTTGGGCAAAAAATCCAATCTTTCCTCAAATTTGGTCAAACTTCACGGCCACCCTCTTTCTACCTCCCATGTCATGTATACCACATTTTGGGAATTTTCGTCCATGGGGGGCGCTGTTTTTGGCCGACGCAATTGCTCCAAAACGGGTTTTTGGTAAATAATTCCATAATGCTTTTCCTTCACACCACTACCTTGTGATAGTACGTTGCTGTTGTAGACACTTTTTTTTCCAACTCATAATCGCTCGTGTACAGCATAGCGCCACCTACTGACATGGGAAAAACCAAAAAATTTATTCTTCAAAAATCTATATCTCATCTTCTATTTACTCAATTGTCATCAAACTTCATACGCAAACTCTTCATAGCTCACCTGACATGTACGCCAAATTTTGTGCACTTTCGCCCCTGGCGGTGCTGGTTATGGCAAAAATGATATTGCAGCTTCTGATTTGTCAAACTTGGCAAGCAAACTCTTTACAAGACCCTTATTGGGGCGCTTGCCATGGTCGACAACGCATGAAATTTGGCTCCTTTTCCTTAGACTGCCACCGCTACTGAGAACCAAAAGCCCAGATCCAGGCGGGCCTCAGGGCCTCTATAGCACCCCCTAACATGTTGTGATTCTTGCCTCTCGCTTTAAGGTGCCTGCTTGGCATATAGTTTCTAGTTATTATTATTATTATTAGGGCCCGAGCACCGTACAGTGCGAGACCCTATTGTTTTTGAAGGATTATTATTATTATTATTATTATTAGGGCCCGAGCACCGTACAGTGCGAGACCCTATTGTTGCCATGTGTCCAATTCTGTGCTTTGTCGCCATTGTGGGAGTAATGGCTCTTGCCGAAGAAGCTGTGGAAGGTATTTCGTGGGGACGCATGCCCCCGCCCCCCTTGGCCGCTGGCGCGAGGGCCCGTCAAGGCCGCTTGCGGCTTTAATTTTATTTATTCTTTTTTTTGTCACTTTCTCGTTTTCTTTCTTTTGTATGTACAAATAGTTACATACTTTTTTTATACATGTTCGAAATAAAATAAATTCATTCATTCATTCTAATTGCAATTAAATATTATACTTACACTGTTTTCCAAACGAAATATTGCACAAAAAAACAGTTTAAATGATGATTACTGCCTACTTTTTTCAAACTTTCCTGATTGCTATCAAAACAAACAAAACTTCCGGCTTGATTACGTCAGCATTCGAAAGAGGGCACACGCGTCTTTTGATAACGTTGGCAGATGTTGGTCGATTTGATTTCCGCTGTACGTTTTACTTCCGTCCTACGATGTCTCGCACAGGTCTCAATGAATCTCGTTTATGGCCATTGCTTTGACATATGGACTGATATATTACATAGCATATTTCAGACACTCATAACTTGCAGTGAAAAAATTGCTATCAAAAATGCATTCTGATATTTAATAAAATTAGATAAATAGAATTTTGTTCATAAAAAATTGCCTTCAGTTCTCCTTTAAGATCATTTTAAAAAACAGACAGACTTTTCATGTAATGTTCACTCTACCAGGTAGCAATGAACCTTGTCCTCAGATGCTTTTATGAAGGTCAGTCATGAGGTGTGTTTTCTAGAATTAACTCTCTGTCTTACAGGAAAAATGTGCTTTTAGGCTTTGTCAAGTAGGGTTCTAAAGTTTTAGAGCCAATCACTTACTATTGGTTCTAAAGGTAGATTTTTACATGTAGAAGTTTTTGTTTACTTGTCAACTGAGGAAGCCATGACCTAAAGGTTAGAAAAGCAGCTTTGGGACCAAAAGGTTGACGATTTGAGTCCCAGGACCAGCAGGAATCACTGAAGTGCCCTTGAGCAAGGCACCTAACACCCAAATGCTCCCCAGGCTGCTCTGGGTACGTCGCTCTGGATAAGAGTGTCTGCTAAATGCTGTTAATGTTATAGTGTCCTCTAGTTCCTGATATATTCCCCCACAAATATATCATGCTCTCACATTTGAATTACAGTATGTCAGTCAACTGGTTTAAATGATTAGATTGCTAACTGGCTAGTATTAATGAAGTTATGCTATCTGTTATAAATAAATAAATGGAGTTTTTGAAGCATTATGAGATCAGCAATTAAACAATTAAATAATATTGGCTGGCATTGAGTGGTATATCAGATATATTCCATTCAGCTAGCATGATATTGAACGAGTCAGAGACAAGTAGCTGAATGGAATATATCTGATATACCATGAGAAAAAGCCATTATTATTATTATTATTATTATTATTATTATTATACATACACATTCCTTTCACATGTTTAACGCATCTTTCTCTTTCAAAATTCTCTCAAAATCTTCTGTATTTATTGAAGCAAACCTGGCAGCCATGTTTGTTTACAAATTGTCACAGTCGCTTGCTAGCGCTGAAGTTTTACGTCTCTGACGTGTGACATCATGTTGTCTTGACAACCATGCAATATTGTAAACCATATTCAATGCTTGTTCTCCATTGGGTAGAGTGACGTAATACATGTAGGATAAGCGATATGCTAACAATATTGCATGCTATCAAACCAAATGAATGAAACCTGCTAGAAGGGAAAAACCTGCGTTTTTATTCCATCGAAAAAGTGTCCTGTATGAATAATAATATTAATTAAAGCCGCAAGCGGCCTTGACGGGCCCTCGCGCCAGCGGCCAAGGGGGGCGGGGGCATGCGTCCCCGCGAAATACCTTCCACAGCTTCTTCGGCAAGAGACATTACTCCCACAATGGCGACAAAGCACAGAATTGGACACATGGCAACAATAGGGTCTCGCACTGTACGGTGCTCGGGCCCTAATAATAATAATAATAATAATAATAATAATCCTTCAAAAACAATAGGGTCTCGCACTGTACGGTGCTCGGGCCCTAATAATAATAATAATAATAACTAGAAACTATATGCCAAGCAGGCACCTTAATGCGAGAGGCAAAAATCACAACACGTTAGGGGGCGCTATAGAGGCCCTGAGGCCCGCCTGGATCTGGGCTTTTGGTTCTCAGTAGCGGTGGCAGTCTAAGGAAAAGGAGCCAAATTTCGTGCGTTGTCGACCATGGCAAGCGCCCCAATAAGGGTCTTGTAAAGAGTTTGCTTGCCAAGTTTGACAAATCAGAAGCTGCAATATCATTTTTGCCATAACCAGCACCCCCAGGGGCGAAAGTGCACAAAATTTGGCGTATATGTCAGGTGAGCTATGAAGAGTTTGCGTATGAAGTTTGATGACAATTGAGTAAATAGAAGATGAGATATAGATTTTTGAAGAATAAATTTTTTGGTTTTTCCCATGTCAGTAGGTGGCGCTATGCTGTACATGAGCGATTATGAGTTGGAAAAATAAGTGTCTACAACAGCAACGTACTATCACAAGGTAGTGGTGTGAAGGAAAAGCATTATGGAATTATTTACCAAAAACCCGTTTTGGAGCAATTGCGTTGGCCAAAAACAGCGCCCCCCATGGACGAAAATTCCCAAAATGTGGTATACATGACATGGGAGGTAGTAAGAGGGTGGCCGTGAAGTTTGACCAAATTTGAGGAAAGATTGGATTTTTTGCCCAAAAATAGCGCCCCCAGTGGCGAAATGTCACAGAAATTGGGTAACATGTCAGAAGCCCAATGAGTGATTTGCGTGTGAAGTATGAGCAGTTTTGAGCAATTAGAAGATTTGTTATGAATTTTTAAGCATGTAAAATTGTGCATTGAAAATTGATTGATGTATAACTTCTGAACGGTTTATCCTACGTGAAACGTATTTAGTAACTTTTGTCAGCCATGTCTGTAGATGATGTGTATCAATTTTGGTGACATTCCTATGAACGGTCTAGGAGGAGTTGCGCCCTCTTCGTGGCCATGCATTTCGCACAAAAGTGAAATTACCTCACTTCCTGTTGGTCGTGGCTAATGCATTGGCATTACATTTTTGTCCGGCTTATTGAGATACATATGCGTACCAAATGGCATGCCACTACTACAAACTACATGGCAACCAGGCACCTTAATGCGGGAGGCCAAAATCACAACGACTTAGGGGGCGCTATAGAGGCCCTGAGCCCCGGCCAAGTTTGGGCTTTTGGTTCTGAGTAGCGGTGGCAATTCTCGGAACTGGTGCCAAATTTCGTGCGTTTTCGCCCATGGCAAGCGCCCCGAAAATGGCCCAACAGCGGAGAAAAATAAAGAAGAAGAAGAAGAAGAAGAAGAATAGTGAACTCTTACAAGATCAATAGGGCCTTCGCCCATTCGGGCTCGGGCCCTAAATATTGTACTGGTGTTGTGCCACACTAGTCCAGGACAGTGCCCCTCTCTGCCAGCAGAGGCCACTATCTCCAGGCTTCGAAGCAGTTGTTCACTTCCTTGTTTGTACTATACAAGCATGTGGCTTTCGCGGTCTTGCCAGTCTTTTGTATTGTGGAAGTTCTGAGCTGCAATTTCCCTATTTGTGTAGTCATTCATTCATTCATTCATTCATTCCCCATTTTGCTCCTGCTTGTTTGACTACTTTCTGGATTGTTCATTTTGATGATTAATGTCATTACTGTGCTTGATCATACCCTGATTAATGATTTGGAATATGGATTGTATTGTAATAAACTAAGCACATGGAGCCTCACTTTCCTTCCAAGTCTGGTTTGTTACTTCCTATTTACAAGCAACAAACATCTTGACCCATCATTTTGTTGCTTTTTTCTTAAGGGAAATTGCATCAGATTGTAATTGGATCTCCATCTAACAAACTTCACCTGAGCTAATAAAGTATTGGATCGCCTTTACGATGGCAACAGGACATTAACTAAGAGGAAATTAAGACTGGAAGTCAATAAGGGCCTGTTAAAACATGCAAATGAGGAGTTTTGCTAATGTGATATGAGTAGTGTGTTTACTGGACAATACTGTAATGAGCTCTGGGATAGTCTCTGTAGAAAAAAAAAAGTGACAATACACCAATCAGCGATAACATTATGACCACTGAGAGGTGAAGAGAATTACATTGATTACATATCTCATTACAATGGCACCTGTTAAGGGGTGGGATATACAAGTATTCGGCAGCAAGAGAACAGTCAGTTCTTGAAGTTGATGTGTTGGAAGCAGGAAAAAAATAGGCAAGCATAAGGATCTGAGTGACTTTGATAAGGGCCAAACTGTGATTGCGGAATGACTGGGTCTGGGCATTTAAAAATGGCACATCTTGTGGGGTGTTCCCGGTATGCAGTGGATAGTACCAACCAAAAGTGGTCCAAGGATCCAAAGGACAACCGGTGAACCGGCGACAGGGTCATGGGTGTCAAAGGCTCATTGATTTGCATGGGACACAAAGGCTAGCCCATATGGTCCAATCCCACAGAAGAGCTAGTGTAGCACAAACTGCTGAAAAGGTTAATGCTGGCTAAAACAGAAAGGTGTCAGCATTAACGTTGCCCATTTTTCCTGCTTCCAACACATCAACTTCAAGAACTGACTGTTCTCTTGCTGCCTAATATATCCCACCCGTTGACAGGTGCTGATGTAATGAGATAATCAATGTTATTCACTTCTTCACCTGACAGTGGTTTTAATGATCTAGCTTTAGCTTTGATGCGTGAATTATATTGATGGTTGCAATGCCTTTAAAACAAGTTCTCCAGTTTCATTTTTTCCCCTGTTATAGCTTTATATTTAACGTGATCCAGTGATAATCTGTTTTCACTTTCCTACATTACCCACAATGCGGTTCAGCTATCTGATGATAGTGGTTTAGTGAGATTTAGCTCTTGTTCATCTCTGTCTAAAGATAGCAATGCAGCAGCGCTTTAATCCTTGAGTCAGTCCAGCTGTCTCACCTCCTCATCTCTACACTCTACTCATACAGATTAGCTTCTCAAGTGTCAACTTGCATGCTAATACTGCCATCGAGCTTATCGTCTCGTAGTTTGCTAAGTAGACAAGCTGAGTCTCTGCTGGAACTTGGAGCAATGGTGGCATGTAGCTGCATTGCATTCTGGGACTTCAAGTCCTACATTAGGACTGCTGTCTCCGCTACTATTACAGTACTATGCTGGATTTCTTGTTAATATCAACTTGAATGTTTAACGTTGCTGGAAAATGATGAATAAAATAAAAATATGTCTCTTGTTCTTTTGGAGCTAACCTGTGATAAACCTGAACTTTATCCCATGTTTAAGGAAGTTTTACATTTTTTTCTCTCCCTGTTATATCAGAATAGGGGCAGCATGGTGGTGTAGTGGTTAGCGCTGTTGCCTCACAGCAAGAAGGTTCTGGGTTCGAGCCCAGTGGTTGACGGGGGCCTTTCTGTGTGGAGTTTGCATGTTCTCCCCATGTCTGCATAGGTTTCCTCTGGGTGCTCCGGTTTCCCCCACAGTCCAAAGACATGCAGGTTAGGATAATCGGTGGCTCTAAGGTGGGGTTTACATTAGACCGTATCAGCGGATCATCAGATTAACGTTTTTAAAACGATTAGCATGCACACAGCAACGCCAATACACGATTTGCGTGCACACAGCAACGCCAATACACGATTCGCGTGCACACAGCAACGCCAATACACGGATACGCTCGGCTCTGCAGGCATCCTGCGCTCCAAATCACTCCGCCCTGAACAGCGAGTGCCCTCTGGAGGGTGTGCACTCCGGCCCTGCGCAGCTCACAGAGCGCGCGAGTGAAGTGCACGAGCAGTGATTCGGGACTGAGCCGCTGTGTGTGTGATCCAGTGCATATCGGGCATGCGCGTCACTTACCACTTGCAAGTGGAAGGATGGCAAGCCTAAAGACAATCATAACTACACAATGGGCAGTATTTGCATCAGTATTTGCAGTATTTTCATACTTTTATACTCTTTAATGAAAGGTGATACAAGGCGGAAGTCCGTGCCGTTTTTCAGCAGTCGCGTCACATGACCAACGCCAGCGAATCAGGAAGGTGGATGTCACAGTGACGTTGTCCAATGACGACGCCAGCTAGAGCTCAGCACAGCGTATCCGCGTATCCTCAATGTTTACACAGCACCGGAGCTGACACGATCTGGATTGAATACGTGGACCCTAGCGGATTCCCGTTTCCCGGCGTTTCCAGGCGTTTTAATGTAAACGGACAGTGCATCCGCGAAGAAAACGAGACAGATACGGTCTAATGTAAACTTGGCCTAAATTGACCGTAGGTGTGAGTGTGAATGGTTGTTTGTCTCTATGTGTCGGCCCTGTGATGATTTGGAGATTTGTCCAGGGTGTACCCCGCCTCTCACCCAAAGTCAGCTGGGATAGGCTCCAGCTTGCCTGCGACCCTGCACAGGATATGCGGTTACAGATAATGGATGGATGTGTTTCAGGGAGGACTCTTCATCGAATCCATCTGTCTGGGTAAATATCTGTTTGTAGATTTATCTATGGGGAAGCCATGGCCTAATGGTTAGAGAAGCAGCTTTCAGACCAAAAGGTTGTTGGTTTGATTCCCTAGTACAGCAGGAATGGCTGAAGTGCCTTTAAGCAAGGCACCTAACCTCCAACTGCTCCCCAGGTTGCTCTGGGTACATTGTATGCTGCTCTGGATAAGAGTGTCTGCTGAATGCCATTAGTGCAAAGCCATGTTGAAATTGTTGTATTATTTAGCATGAATTTATGATTGATATACTCAGGAAGTATTTTAACATCAAGCTCCTTAAGCTGAGCCTAAGTAAGCCGAAGAGTTTAAATGTTTGGAGGACCTCATGTATATGTGATCATCTTGTATCTCCACCACTGATTATCACTGTAAAGGCATTTCGTGTGACAAACAGACTCGTCATGTAAATTCATAAGTCTAATCCAGGCTTGTAGTACTCGGGTCCGACTCGTGCCCTAGTTTTAAGGACTCGTGACTTGACTCGGACTTGGACTCGTGCATTAACTGCATTAGGACTCGTAAATTGAAGACAAGGACTCTGATTTTTCTTTATTTTCTGTAACATGCCATAATAATTTGGCACAAGATTTATATCTACATTAATTTTTGTACTAATTTCCTGCAAGAGTGTTACACCTGCGCACCTTAGCGTGTACATCAGATAGACTCTCAGGCACATACCGTAAATGACTCACACCTACACAGGATTAAGGTGCAATCAGCGTGCCTATATAAAAACTGTGAAAACACACTTTACGAAGTATTGAGTTGCATTGCTGACACATTACCAAGCCTTATTTCCTTGTCTGGTTTCCTGATCCCTGATTTCCTGTTTCTCGTCTTTGATCCTGCTGAGTCTATGATAGCCTGTTTGTGCCTCGCTCAACCTATTGCCTGTTTCACAGTTTTATGATTTTGCCTGCCATTCTGGATTGTTTACCTGTCTTCACTTGTATTAATAAACACACCTTCTGAACTTACATCCATCTCCCAACCATCTCTGACAGAAGGACATCACGTCTGACACTGTGATTAGCAGCACCGGAGCACCCCAGGGCACGGTGCTGGCCCCTCTTCTCTTCACCCTGTACATAGTGGACTTCTGCTACAACTCGGAGCTGTGTCACATTCAGAAGTTTGCCAATGACACAGCCATAGTGGGGTGTATCAGGGACGACAGAGAGGAGGAGTATAGGAGCCTGGTGAGGGACTTTGCCGTTTGGTGCAACGGGAACCATCCGCAGCTCAACACCTCGAAGACCAAAGAGCCGGTCATTGACTTTGGGAGATCCAGAGAAAGGTCATGACCAGTTCTGATCGAGGGAGTCGAGGTGGAGGCTGTGGATTCCTACAAGTACCTCGGGCTGTGGCTGGACAGCAAGCTGGACTGGACTTGCAACACCAACCACCTGTACAGGAAGGGACAGAGCAGGCTGTACTTCCTGAGGAGGCTGCGGTCCTTTAACATCTGCAGGAAACTCCTGTGGATGTTCTATCAGTCCGTGGTCGCCAGTGTCCTGTTTTACACCGTGGTGTGCTGGGGGGGCAGCACATCCAAGAAGGACACATCCAAGCTGGACAAACTGATCAGGCGGGCTGGCTCTGTGGTCGGCATGAAGCTGGACTCTCTGATGACGGTGGCAGAGAAGAGGACTATGGACAAACTACTGAACATCATGGATGATGCCAGTCACCCTCTGCACACCATCAACAACCAGAGGAGCCTGTTCAGTGACAGAATGCTCCTTCCCAAGTGCAGGACTAACAGACTTAAAAACTCCTTTGTCCCTCACGCCATCAGACTGTACAACTCCTCTCTGGGGGGTAGGAGGGGTAACAGGAGGACAGAGGACGGGAAGGAGCAGTAGCCTAGCCTGACAAAAAGCAATACTGGACAATGTGCAATATAAATGTGCAATACCTCTCCTGCTGGACTTTTTTCATATCTTATTTTTTTATATTTGTATTATGTAAATACTTAATTTATCTAGAAGTTTTCTCTATTTTCTATTCTCTGTTTATCCTGTAATGACGCTGCTGGAATTTTAATTTCCTTGAGGGAACCCTTCTGAAGGGATCAATAAAGTTCTAATCTAATCTAATCTAATCTAATCTAATCTAATCTAATCTAATCTAATCTAATCTAATCTAATCTAATCTAATCTAATCTAATCTAATCTAATCTAATCTAATCTAATCTAATCTAATCTAATCTAATCTAATCTAATCTAATCTAATCTAATCTACGCTCCCTGACAAAGAGAAGCACATTCACCTGTTCATATGTCATGTTCAGGAACAAACTAATGTTAATGGCACTAAAACAGACACCGTCAAATGGTATGGTTGGAGTCTTGTTCTCAAACTCAACTCGGATCAATAGTGACTCAATTCAAGATTTTTTTAATGACTTGGACTTGCACACTGGGGACTCGAGACTAGACTCGGACTCAAGGTTTAGTGACTCGACTACAACACTGGTCTAATCACAAGCCTAATCACTGCCCCTGTGAGTATTTGTACTCGAGTAAACTGGTTCTGCCGTCATTAATTTCAGAAATAAATTTCTCCTTATCAGTATTCTAACTTTTACACTTCAGCAAAGTGTCATTTCCACTCGCATGTTTTCTGATGTGCAAATGGAAAATTAGCATAAAAACAAGGGAGATGGAAAGAACACTAATGAGAAAGATGAAGAAATCTCTCCAAGGGTCTTTTGGTGAAAAAAAAGTCTCTTTCTGATTTATTAAACTATCTGTCTCCACATGACGCCCGAGTTCTCGTTTTATGCAAGTGAAAGCATAAAAAGCACAAGGTGAGCTACATGTCAGAAGAAAAGCAGCATTAACCACCAAATCCACTCAGGATTTGATTTCATTCCCAACTGCCATTCGACAAGCTCGCCCACAGTCCACTGCAAGATGACTAAAGACTTAATTCATAAAGCCATGTGAGCATTTCCCTGTCACAGATTTGCATGCCTGTTAATTGAAGATTAAGCCAGAGGATTATTAGCACAGCCACTGAGCTGGAGACGATTATTTTGCAATTGCTGTTGTTTACCCTGACAAGCAAATGCAAACCCAGCTACGACGTTATTCACTTATTCTCTTAAGTTATTAAATATCTCTCTCTCATGCCACTTCATCTACTCTGGCAGCCATTTCAAGCCCAGAGGCGAGACAGCGGAAAAAAAAAGAATGACATATCAGATCCAGACAATGGTGTTTTGTTTTTTTTTTTTTTCCAGGTAAGTAAGTAGACTGTGGCCTTCTTCACGTGAGCACCAATTTGTTATTCCCTCAGCAGTGAGAGGACAGAAGATGTGAAGGGAGAAGATGAAAAGCGAAAAGAGGAATCTGCCGCCCGTTAAGTAGACCACATTTTCTTCATTTTCTTTTTCATTTTCTCACAGCCGTGACACATGCTGCATTTTTTTTTCTTTTTTTGAAACCAGACCCGAGTGCCGGCTAAAATGGAATCCAACACTTGAAGACCACTTTTGACAGAACAGCAATTCTAATTGGAATCACAATAATGAAGTTCACATTAATACTGTAGACAGATTTGCCTTCGCATACACAGCGTCGGAAAAATACACCCAGGCATGTTTTTTTTTTTAGCTTGTATTTTTTTGCGAGCCGTATTTATTCTGTAAATATTTTTGATCTGCTCTGCCTCCGTCACCTCAGGAGACATGGGTAGAGTGTAAAAGAGACAGATGTGCAGTGTTCACGGATCAAAGATCTTCCATATCTGTGGAAATGTCTCCAGCGTGCGTTTGTGATGAGACCCGTGATGGACAGGGCTGATCTTTTGTACGACACGTGATGCTTATCTCTGACAAGGGTGCATCTGTTTGGGTGGATATTTTCCTGTCATGTGTGTGTGGTGTGTGCTCTGGTAGCTTTTAAGTGCCTTTAGGCTACTGACAAATTATATCGCTTCATTGCTTCTTCATGGAGGAGGTGAGAAAAAGGGGGCGTGTCTAACAGAAGGCAGATTTGAGGGGTGGGGAGGGGATTTGATGATTGACAGACATCAAGGTGTGCTGTTTCGTGTCCAAATGGCCACCTCTATCTCAACAATGCGGTTGTTCAGAAATACCAACAAACACTTTCTCCATGCCCTCTCTCGTTCCTTTTTCTTCCAGTTCTTGTAGCCCTCCTCCAGAAGGTGAGGTGTGTGTGTGTGTGTGTGTGTGTGTGTGTGTGTGTGTGTGTGTGTGTGTGCGCGTGTGTATATATTAAAACTGCTGAGTGTGTCAGTTTGTAAGGTGCCTGCAGCAAACTAGAGCAAACTCAGAGATTCTGCAGTGGAAAAGCTCAACTAGCTCACCTTCCTGCCACCACATACTGAGTCACAACAATTTAAAGGAAAAGAAAAACAAAACAACGCAGCCAAGCATGCAGCCAAAATCGCCTTTGGTTACGATCTCCTTTAGAACTAAAAATAGCTAGCTATTAGCTAAGTCATTAGCTAGTTCCTTTGTGCTACATAAACCCGTATAATGTCGAATCAGCAAAAACAAGACATATAGCACATCAGCTGGTCATGACTTTAAACGAATAAACATGTAATACAGAAACATGAATGATAAATAGATATAAGCAACTTTACTAACCTGATAATATGTTTAATGTATGGAATAAAATACAGCAGGAAAATAGTCAATAACATTGTGGTGTGATGCATCGTTTCCGAATAACAGCATGACCTGAAGTGTTATTCCTCTGATATCACTGCAAATAATTTGATGCAGTAATGACAATTATTATACATCAACGGCATAAAAACGTGTTCTATTCCCTTCTAGCAGGTTCCATTCATTTGATTCGATAGCATGCAATATTGTTAGCATGTCGCTTCTCCTACGTGCATTACATCACTCTATCCAATGGAGAACAAGCGTTGAATATGGTTTACGATATTGCATGGTTGTCAAGACAACATGACGTCACACGTCAGAGATGTAAAACTTCCACGCTAGCGAGCGACTGTGACAATTTGTAAATAAACATGGCCGCCAGGTTTGCTTCGTTAAATACGGAAGATTTTGAGAGAATTTTGAAAGAGAAAGACGTGTTGAACACCCGAAAGGAATGTGTATGTCTCATCTCATTATCTCTAGCCACTTTATCCTTCTACAGGGTTGCAGGCAAGCTGGAGCCTATCCCAGCTGACTACGGGCGAAAGGCGGGGTACACCCTGGACAAGTCGCCAGGTCATCACAGGGCTGACACATAGACACAGACAATCATTCACACCTACGGTCAATTTAGAGTCACCAGTTAACCTAACCTGCATGTCTTTGGACTGTGGGGGAAACCAGAGCACCCGGAGGAAACCCACACGGACACGGGGAGAACATGCAAACTCCGCACAGAAAGGCCCTCGCTGGCCACGGGGCTCGAACCCGGACCTTCTTGCTGTGAGGCGACAGCGCTAACCACTACACCACCATGCCGCCCCGAATGTGTATGTATGTATAATAATAATAATAATAATAATATTGACTGGCTTTTTTTCATGGCCTATCAGATATATTCCACTCAGCGACTTGTCTTCGGCTCATTCAATATCATGCTAGCTGAATGGAATATATCTGATATACCACTCAATGCCAGCCAATATTATTTAAATAATAGTTATACTTTTTTATCCATTTATAGTTACATTTAATGTTGTTAAACATCTACAAAGCAAGTTAGTTCCTGCTATTGCTTACATTATAGCAGCTATAAACAGTCCTTCTCCTTCAACGTTCTCTTGAACAAGACAAAAAATCAGCTTTTTTATCCAAAAAACATAAATCACAGTCCCACAGTAGAAAACCTGCTGACAAAGTTACAAAGCACCAACACTGGAGACGCCTTCTAAAAATGCTAAATAACGTCTCGTCACACAAAACATGTTTTTCTTAGTCAGAATCCACGCTTTGTAATTCATTCACATGGAACGCCTGTCTTTCAAGTACCTTGAAAGGTTACTATAGAAAAGATAGCGTATTAGAATAAGCGTATTACAGTAATATAAACCTGGGATTTTATATCTTCTCAGGGTTCTCTAGAAAATCTGAAGTAGTCGGCGAAAAAAAAAAGTAGTTGGTGGATCTGGAATTTGTGGTGGTGCACCAAAAGGGGCTCTAATGCTAGGGGGATCGGGGGCATGCCCCAACTCCAAGAAAATTTTGAAATTTACATGCCTTCTGGTGCATTCTCAGCTAATAAATGACGAACCATTTCCCTGTAAAATACTTGCAAAATATATATGAAATTTCCCTCTAGATGTGCTTGGCTTTCTCAGTTCCCCTCTGTAGTACGCTGCCTGGCTCTGTAACATAACTACATGGTGAGCTTATTTGGTGCATGTGTAATGTACCTGATGTGCTTCTAGTGTGGTATTGTGTTGTATAGTTTTAATTTCAGAATAAATATTTGCACACAATCAGTTATTTGCACTTGCAATTTATAAGTATGAAGCCTTAGCTCAGGGACTGAACATCTCTATGGGAACTTGGCACTCCGGGTAGCTACTGGATATGAAAATAATTCTTATATATGAAAATATTAATTATGATTTATATGTACAAACCTGCAGAAAACATAGATTTTGGATTTATTTGGCCCACGGAAGGTTTTAGTTTCCTCTTCGGTGGCATTTAGCGAAAACCAAGTGAAATCATCTGCAATAACCACTGACTGTGTCTTTACTGTCTGCTTCGGCGTGGTCACATGGTCTGGCTCAGCCAATCAGAGCACATGAATTGATCAACAAATACGGCATCGCTTCTGGTCATGCTTGACCCGAATCAAAGACAATTTTGTGGTGAAATAATTGGATTTGCAGCAAATTATGGGCAGTGGAGACAATATAAATCATTTGAACATTGAAAGGCAAGTTTTTATATTTTTCTGGAATCGAGTAGCTGGTGCAGATCGTCTGTGTAGGCAGAGAAAACCACTGGTCGCTGGCACTTGTGGACATCTCTGTATTCTAGCTTGTACTGTATGTCGAACTGGAACTATTGTCCGAGTTGCTGGTCTAGAAAGTCAATCAACACATTCTGACCAATCAGATTGTAGAATTCAGGATCACTGTGGTATCAGTTTAGTTATAAAATGTTCCATCCAGTCACTGGTGCTATAACAGTGCAGCTAAATGTGGCTATACAAATTTTATCGGGATATACAATTGTAGCGTTTTTTACCATACATTTTCTGTAACTGTTGAAGTACGACGTGTCACTGAATATAAATGGGCAAGTTAGATTAAAGCTGGAGTACCGTACACTGCTACTGTAAATACCAGAGGTGGACAGTAACAAAGTACATTTACTTGATGTGGCAGCAGGGGCGAGGCCAAGCAGCAGTCTGTGAATGGAGGGTGGGGTCGAGGAAGGTAAGTGGCTAAGTCATTTCACCTGCTGTCAATTAGTGTGTGTGTGTGTGTGTGTGTGTGTGTGTGTGTGTGTGTGTGTGTGTGTGTGTGACTGTTTGTTACAGGGACGGAGCATAAAAGGAGAAAGAGAGCAGAGGAAGGGAGCTCTCTCCCCAACCACAATGCATGTGAGTGAGTGAATGAGTAAGTGAGTGAGTGAGTGAGTGAGTGAGTGAACGAATGATAAATAAAAAGAAAGCTGAAAAGCTCAATAAAGTTTTGGATAAACATCAACTCTTGCCTACAGTGCTTCTGTGCTCCACCCACATCAGAAAGTGTTACAGTGGTGCCGAAACCCGGGAGCACAGAAGAGAACCACGCCATGGAGTCCCCGCCATTCAAAGAGCTCATCCTTGCCCTCGCTACCGCCCAGCGGAACCAGCATCAAGCGCTGATCACCCTCCGAAAGGAGCAGGAGCAACGCTTCGAAGCCTTGATGCTGGCCCAGCAGGAAGATCGCCAGGCGTTTCGGCACTGGCTCGCGTCAGCAGGAGCATCAACCACCGCTGCCACCACCCTCACAAAGATGGGACCACAGGACGATCCGGAAGCGTTCCTTGCTCTTTTTGAGCAAGCAGCCGAGGTGTGGGGGTGGCCACAGGAGCAGCGCGCGGCGCGCCTTCTCCTGCTCCTGACTGGCGAGGCGCGGCTCGCAGCACAGCAGCTCCCTGCTGACAGCCGGCTGGTCTACGCTGACCTGACAAAAGCCATCCTGCAGCGTCTCGGCCGCTCCCTGGAGCAACATCGCCAGTGCTTCCGGACGCTGGCATTGGAGGAAGTCAGCCGGCCGTTTGCATTCGGCCAGCAACTCCAGGACGCCTGCCGGTGGTGGCTGAGGGCGGAAAACAGCGACGCCGATGAGATCATCGATCTGGTGGCACTGGAGCAGTTTGTCTTTCGACTTCCGGAAGGAACAGCGGAATGGGTCCAGTGTCATCACCCGGCGTCGCTGGAGCGAGCCATCGAGCTGGCGGAGGACCATCTGGAGGCGGCTCCGACGGCAGGCAGACGAGGTGTCTCCCCTCGCTTCTCTTCTCTCTCTCCCTTTTCTCCTCCGTCTCTCGTCCCCCTCCCCACCCCGTTCCCCTGCCACGGAGGCGGCGGCTGGCCCCTCCCCAGCCGGCCCGTCGCACCCGTGGTGTCCTCCCCTCTCCCTCTCCTGTGTCTGTGTTGTCTCCCCCTCAGGTGAGTGACACCCATAACACCAGTGCAGAGGGAAAGCCTGGGCCGGTGTGCTGGCGCAGCGGGGAATCGGAGCATCTCTGAGGCCAGAGCTCCGCAAGGGAGGTGGGTGCTGTAATCCGGATCCCCGACGCGCCAGAAACCGCCCCCGATCGGGCCGGAACGTATCGCATACCAAGGGGCTACATATCATGCTTTGGTGGATTCTGGTTGCAATCAGACCTTAATTCACCAATGCCTGGTGCAAGGTGAGGCATTGGGGGAAGCACAAGCGGTGAAAGTATTGTGTGTGCACGGGAATGTTCACCATTACCCTCTAGTGTCTGTCCAAATTCTATTCCGGGACCAAATGCATAGAATAAAGGCGGCGGTTAGTCCCCGTCTCACCCACTCGTTGATTTTGGGTACTGATTGGCTGGGATTTAAAAACCTAATGGAATATTTAACACACAGTGTGTCCTGCACTAGTAGGTCGTGGGCTGGTCCTGGTGTGGCATTGACTGGAGAAGCTGTCGCAGAGCTGTCTACATCAACACCGCGACAGAGTGAGGAGCAGCCCGCTCTTCCTCCCTCTCTCGGGGATTCCCTCGGGGATTTCCCGTTAGAGCAGTCGCGAGTTGAGACTCTGCGGCATGCGTTTGACCAAATGAGAGTAATCGATGGTCAAACTCTTCAGCCAAGCGCAGCACGACCTTCCCCTATTTTGCCATTATTAAAGATAAATTGTACCGAGTGACGCAGGACACTCACACCAAGGAACAAATAACCCAGTTGTTAATTCCAAAGAGCCGTAGGGAACTCATGTTCCATGCGGCTCACTTTAATCCCATGGCTGGACACTTGGGGCAAGATAAAACACTAGCCCGAATAATGGCCCGATTCTATTGGCCAGGGATTCGCGGGGATGTCCATTGGTGGTGTGCGGTATGCCATGAATGGCAATTAGTAAATCCCGCGGCCACTCCAAAAGCGCCTTTGCGCCCTCTTCCTCTAATCGAGACCCCATTTGAGCGAATTGGGATGGATCTCGTCGGGCCATTAGATCAGTCAGCACAGGGATATCACTTTATTTTAGTTCTAGTGGACTATGCAACGCGATATCCGGAAGCAGTGCCTCTCCGCAATATCTCAGCACACAGTATTGCGGAAGAGCTCTTCCGCTTTATCTCCCGGGTCGGGATTCCGAAAGAAATCCTGATGGACCAAGGCACTTCATTTATGTCACGCACACTGCGCGAGCTGTATGGGTTACTGGGGATCAAGTCTATCCACACCAGTGTTTATCACCCACAAACGGATGGCTTAGTAGAGCAATTTAACCAGACACTCAAAAACATAATCCGTAAATTCATAAGTGAAGATGCGCGTAATTGGGATGAGTGGCTCGAGCCCCTGTTGTTCGCAGTATGAGAGGTCCCGCAAGCCTCCACGGGGTTTTCTCCCTTCGAATTATTATATGGGCGTAAACCGTGTGGCATTCTGGACGTGCTATGGGAAAACTGGGAGGCGGGACCTTCACCGAGTAAAAATGAAATCCAGTACGTTCTTGACCTGTGCGCAAAACTCCACACCCTCATGCACCTAACCCAGGAGAATTTACGGCAGGCACAAGAATGTCAAAGCCAGCTGTATGACAGGGGCACGCACCTTAGAGAGTTCACACCAGGAGATAAAGTGCTCGTATTATTGCCCACGTCGAGTTCTAAATTGGTCACCAAGTGGCAAGGGCCCTTTGAGGTCACACGGCGAGTCGGGGATGTCGACTATGAGGTGACGTGAACAGATAGGGGTGGGGCACTGCAAATCTACCACCTCAACCTTTTAAAATGCTGGAATGAGGGGGTCCTCGTGGCGTTGGCATCGGTAGTCCCAGAGAAGGCAGAGCTGGGGCCAGAGGTAAAAAAGATAACATCTCAGACCACTCCGGTTCCTTGTGGAGGCCACCTCTCACCAGCACAACTCACGGAGATAGCAAAGTTGCAGAAGGAATTTTCCAATGTGTTCTTGCCCCTTCCTGGTCATACCCACCTCATAGAACACCACATCGAAATGACCCCGGGGTGGTAGTGCGTAGCCGCCCTTACCGCTTGCCCGAACACAAGAAAAAGGTGGTTTGGGATGAACTCAAGGCCATGCTCGAAATGGGCATAATCGAGGAGTCCCACAGTGACTGGAGCAGCCCAGTGGTCCTGGTTCCCAAGACTGATGGGTCGGTCCGGTTCTGTGTGGACTATAGAAAGGTCAACGCGGTGTGTAAATTTAACGCATACCCAATGCCTCACATTGATGAGTTGCTTGATCGATTAGGTGCTGCTCGCTTTTATTCGACACTGGATCTAACAAAGAGATATTGGCAGATCCCCTTGACTCCTCTATCCTGAGAAAAAACGGACTTTCCCACACCGTTTGGATTACACCAATTTGTCACGCTCCCTTTTGGGTTGTTTGGGGCACCCGCTTCGTTCCAGCGGCTTATGGACAGGGTGCTCCGCCCTCATGCTACCTACGCAGCCGCCTATCTAGATGACATTGTAATCTACAGTAATGATTGGCCGCGGCACTTGGAACACCTGAGGGCTGTCCTAAAGTTGCTGAGGTGAGCGGGCCTTACAGCTAACCCAAAAAAGTGTGCGATTGGGTGGGTGGAAGTACGGTATCTGGGGTTCCACTTGGGCCATGGGCAGGTGTGTCCCCAAATTAACAAGACCGCAGCAATTGCGGCCTGCCCGAGGCCCAAGACCAAAAAGTTAGTGAGATGGTTCTTGGGGCTGGCTATTATCGTAGGTTTCTACCCAGTTATTCGGACGTCACCAGCCCGCTAACCGATCTCACTAAAAAGGGGGCTCCAGATCCGGTCCAGTGGATGGAACAGTGCCAACAGGCCTTCTCGGAGGTAAAAGCTACACTGTGTGGGGGGCCACTTTTACACTCCCCTGACTTCTCTCTCCTGTTTATTTTGCAGACTGATGCATTGGACAGAGGGCTGGGGGCCGTTTTGTCTCAGGAGGTGGAGGGTGAGGAACACCCCGTGCTGTACATCAGCCGGAAACTCTCGATGCGTGAAAGCAGGTACAGCACAATCGAGAAGGAGTGTCTTGCCATCAAGTGGGCAGTCCTCGCCCTCCGATACTACCTGCTGGGGCGCCCTTTCACTCTCTGTTCGGACCACACGCCCCTCCAGTGGCTCCACCGCATGAAGGATGCCAATGCGCAGATCACCCGTTGGTATCTCGCCCTCCAGCCATTTAAGTTCGAGGTGATCCACAGGCCGGGGGCGCAGATGGTGGTGGCGGACTTCCTGTCCCGTCGGGGGGGGAGTCAGCTTCAGGCCGGACGGCTCCCCGGCCTGAGTCGGGCGGTGGGGGTATGTGGCAGCAGGAGCGTGGCCAAGCAGCAGTCTGTGAATGGAGGGCGGGGTCGGGGAAGGTTAGTGGCTAAATCATTCCACCTGCTGTCAATTAGTGTGTGTGTGTGTGTGTGTGTGTGTCACTGTTTGTTACAGGGACGGAGCATAAAAGGAGAGAGAGCAGAGGAAGGGAGCTCTCTCCCCAACCACAATGCATGTGAGTGAGTGAGTGAGTGAGTGAGTGAGTGAATGAACGATAAATAAAAAGGAAGCTGAAAAGCTCAATAAAGTTTTGGATAAACATCAACTCTCGCCTGCCGTGCTTCTGTGCTCCACCCACATCAGGAAGTGTTACACTTGAGTACTGAACTTAAGTACACTTTTTGAGTATCTGTACTTTACTTGAGTATTACATTTTTTGGAAACTTATGACTTTAACTTCACTACATTTGAAAGACAAATATCGTACTTTTCACTCCAATACATTTCTATCAAGGTCCTCGTTACTTGTTACTATGAAGCAGCTTTGAAAGGGGATGTTTTTTGTTTTCTTTTCTAAAACGTGATGTTTTTTTCGCAGGTGACACTGAGACAGCCGATCAGTAATCACTAGGGTCACGTCACATCCATAGACTGTATAAAATCAAGTTAAATTTCTCAGCAGTATTATTTGAACACAATCAGTTGATGGCAGAACAGAAGGAGGTGGTTTTTCTGGAGAATGCACGCACCCATGGCCCATGAACCCATGTTTCAGTTTTCTGAAAGGATTAAAAATTCATATTGCTTTAAATGTTTGCCGAAAACGAATCACATCACGGCCTACAAAAACTCACCGTCCAACCTGCGGAAGCATATTGAGGTATATAAACGTTTTATTCCAAGAGAAAGCTTGCAATGAAGTTGTCTGTGTTTTTAGAGCTAGCGATAACATTGCAATAGCTACTGTATGCAGTCTGGTTAGTCAAATGACTCTCTATGCCAAGTTGCCATCGCCTTGTCCACGACTAACGTTAACACATAGCTAGTTAACTTGGACACCGCTAGTTAGCATGTACAAATAAAGTTACACTAACATGCATAATGTTAACTTATCTGAAGTCCTTTCAGAAATATGTTTTAGCATAATCTTGCCAAATAAACAGAATGTAGAAATCTTTCTTTTCTAGTAACGCTAGATACCCAATTTGATTTTGAGTTTGAAAAGAGTTTGCTAGCCTGTCAGGTGGAGCTTCAGCTCTCCAGGTTCTACAAGCTCATCAGTAAATCCAGTCAATTGCTTCAGAGGTATGCGGTATTGTAAGCATTGTCGCAATAATACAACAATGCGTTGACAGAAAATGTATTTTAGTACTTAAGTATTTTAAAAGCAAGTACTTCAGTACTTTAACTTAAGTAAAAATTTGACTGGACAACTTTCACTTGTATTGGAGTAACATTTAAGTAGTAGGATCTGTACTTTGACTTAAATAATAAACTTGGGTACTTTGTTCACCTCTGGTAAATACATGAACACTGAGGATATACAAAATGCATAAAAATGCTAGAATGATTTTATTGTGTAAAGATTTTTTTTTTTAATATTGGCTGAGATTTTAAAAAATCTCTATAAACAAACCTTAACTATCAGCATGTTCGCCCTCATAATCTCTATTATTAATTTTTAACGCCGTGTACCACTAACCCCCTTCCTCCATGCGCTCGTCAGTCATGTTTGTATGCTCTAAGTGCGTTTAGATGCAATCCCTTGAGACCGAAATAGTTCTGGTTATGATTCCTGGCATGATAATACTCCGGACTGCAGCTGTTTCCAGAGGATGAACTTTCAAAATGAATAATGAATGAGTGCAAACTGTTTTCAAAAAGGCTTGCTGACAGTAAATATTACCACAAAAAAAAAAAATTACAAAACCGTTTTAATAGGTGCCCCAGTATGGCTGGCCATAACAAATGTGATTTATATCAATGAGGATGGAAGTTATAAATAGGGTCTTAATGACAAACATGATTATTAGAGTTACAGTGATGGTGGTGACAGCGACGGCGGGTTGCGATGACAGATGCTGATGATTATCGTTCTGGTTACGGCTGTAATTACGCGTGATGTGATTGTGAGATGGCCGTGAAATCCAGGCTTCAAGAGATGCGGCGTACATTTTAAGTCCTTCCAGGTGATGGTGGGCTCGGGCCGGCCAATCGCCAGGCAGAAGAGGTTCACATCGTCTCCCTCGTTGACCGATTTATCCTGAGAGATGTTGACTATCCTTGCTGGCACTGCGAAAACAAAAGAGTTCATTAAAAGCCATTGTGTTTGAATGGAACAAATTGTAACTCTACATTCACAATGTGGACGCTGTAATTGTTTTGATTTAAAAACCTCCCCTGACCTCCTCCTCCTTTCTTTCCAAAATTGATAGCCACTAGCTGTTGTCTTGTGTCAAAACCCCTGTTCTGAAAGCCCACTCATAACCGAGGCCCAATAACAAGATGACCCTTGAATTTAAATGGCTCATTATGGATTCTTTTAATGAAGACAGCCGAGCTATTCATCCTGCGAGGCATTCTTTAACAGAAGAACATTTTTTTTTCTGTTTTTTAAAGATGAAGAAGAAATTGGACCTGCTGTAGGGTCTCTGCTGGAGCATGGACTTCAGGGTGTAATTATTTTTTTCTCTGATATCTAATGAAGACTTAAAATTGAGGGCACAGCAATATCAAACAAACATGGCGCAGAAAGAGGTGCATCTCATTCATCAGATAGCTAAAGTTGCTTCAAAGCATTATGGGAAAGAAAATCCAACAGTCTTTTCGCTGCACTCTGAGCCTTTTTGTTCCAGGGGCAATTTTTCATTTTTTCTAAGTGGTCGTCTTGTGTTACGGTGAAACACAATGCAGAAAGTATGATCTGTATAAACGACTGTCATGTTAGAAGGGTTACGGGGAGGCCATCCATCACCAGAGCGGTGATAAATCATGTGACCCATCATCAATATGAGCTCAGCCCCTGTATGGCTCTGGTAGCTTATTTACTGAAAAACTACAGTAATGCGATACAGTGGTGAACTGTTACTATGAGAGTTGGGACTTGAGCTCAGCCAAAACATAGCCAGACACCAAAAAACAACAGGGCAAAGGATTTTGCAAGGGATTAGTGCCAGGCTACCAGGTAGCTCCGTTGTGTGTCGTTGTCGATGTTGATTTTAAAAGTAACTAAGTAAATTACACAGGAAAATGAATACTTAAGTGTGAGTGAAAAATACTGTAGTGAGCATGTGTGGAAGAAGAGTCTAGAGACAGAAATCTTAGTTTCTCGGTTGTTAGTCTGTGCTACTTGCTCTCGATAGCACTGGCTTGACTGCTTTATTAACATTCGCCAGGCTTGTAGTACTCGAGTCCAATTCATGCCCTAATTTTAAGGACTCATGACTTGACTTGGACTTGAGCACTGATGACTCGGACTCGGACTTGTGCATTAACTGCATTCGGACTCATAAATTGGAGATGAGGACCCGGATTTTTTCTTTATTTTTTGTAACATGCCATAATAATTTGGCATAAGATATTTATTTCTACATTAATTTTTATACTAATATTGTGCAAGAGAATGCACATTCACCTGTTCATATGTCATGTTCAGGAACAAACTAACGTTAATGGCGCTGAAATGCCTGGAGAGAACGCCCCTAGGATTGTCCGCTTTGCTTATACAGACTTCTTGTTCAGTGGGAAAAAATGCACTGCTGTGTGTTCTATATGTAGTAGAACTATCGAGGAGATGACGGGGACAACCTCGAACTTCAATCGTCATTTGGCAAGACCCCACCCAGAGAAGGAAGTGACACGCTATGTCCATTGCTCTGTTGATAGCGGGGCTTACTAGCTGACTGATGAACTAGCTAGTGTTAACCTTCTCTCATGTTATTTGCCCTATTGATAGTGGGCGGGGCTTGCTGAGCAATGAACAAGCTTTTTATCTGTAGCCTATTAACTAAAATGGGGCAGTCGAGAAGTAACGTTAGTCCAACACAGTAGCAGAGACGCTTTCACATAAAGGCAGCAACAGCCACCGTCAAATGGTGCAGTTGGAGTCTGGTTCTCGGACTCGACTCAGATCAGTAGTGGACTCGATTCGAAATTTTATGTAATGGCTTGGACTTGAACACTGGGGACTCGAAACTGGACTCAGACTCGAGGTTTAGTGACTCGACTACATTCACTAACACTACTGATGATTGACTTGTGGTTAAGCTCACGTTGGCCTTCGGGAAGGTCTAGGGTGATACATTTTTGGTCCCTCCCACTATAAATCAAAATCTGATCGGTTAATTCAGGGGTGTCAAACCTGATCCATAAAGGGCCTTGTGGCTGCAGGTTTTCATTCCAGCCATGCAGCAGCACACCTGACTTGGCTCATTCAATCAACTGAACTGTCTTCACACAGTCAAATACTTGCAGCCACACCCACCCTTGATTAAAGGGTGGGTGTGTCAGTTGATTGAATAAGCCAAATCAGGGTGCTGCTGCATGGCTGGAATGAAAACCTGCAGCCACACGGCCCTTTATGGATCAGGTTTGACACCCCTGGATTAATTCATCTGTCACTTCCTATATAAACATACAGTACACTTCCAAGGCCTTCTGTACTGACAATGAAGTCCTAACAAATGAGTGAGCCAGCTCTAAACTCTTCTCAGCCTAGAGACAACAAACAAACAAATCTCATTGGATAACTCTGTTTTAATGTTTTCAGGACAGTAACCCTTTCATTTCTGAAGCAAATTTGACAGAAATGAGGCCGAATTAGAATTGGAAGATAATAATTTAATGAAGTTATGAAAGAATGAAAGAAATTAAATATAATGTGAAATGTTGATATGTTTGGGCCTTCTCTGAATGCCAAGAAGGCCCTGATGGTTCCCCTCTGATGTAATGTAACCTGCAGTGTCTGTATTGTCTTAATATTCAGTGTTGAATGATTTGAGGACATGATAACAATTAGACTGATGTTGTGGCAGAAGTTCAAATTAAATCGGTCCATGTGAACAGAAGAAATCTTTGGCTTTAATGGTATAGCTGTCAATGCTAACCTTACTCAGCCAAGCTTAACTTTATATATGATTTCGACTGTGTGTATTTTCAATCATAGAACAATGCCGAGATTGAAAACGGAATGGAAATGGTGACTGCAGGCTTCAATTTCCACTCGTCAGATCATGATCATAAGTCAAATATTTTGTGATTTTGTGCTGCGTGTGTTGGAATACTAAACAGTTCAGTCAAACTGACAAAAATACTAATTTATTCGTATTCATATTGTACTATTGCAAGGACCAGGTTGATCTAGACATCGGTATGGCGATAGGCAAAAAAATAACAACAGCAACAAATAATAAGTGACAAGCTAACGATGAAAAATGCATAAATACCATGAACGAATGAAGACTGACCTTGGACGATGAGGTAGACATGTGCAGTGCGTGGCTTGGTTCGCGCTTGAAAGCTGCACGTGTATGGACCCTCATCGGCCACGGCCACCTTCTCAATCTGGATGGAGAAATCACTGTCGTTGTTGTTGGCCATTGACACTCGCGGGTCCAGAGACCACTTCTCGTTCCCTGTGAACAAGATGTTGGAGCGGTTCAGCCAGGCCTTGTGGGTCACTTCCTCGTCGATCTTACACCTGTGAGACAATGAATACATAAAAAACATGTTGTTGCTGGTTGTTCTTTGTAAATGTCTCGTGTTAGTCCTGTATCCCCTGATGGTTTAACATCTCACAACTACCTGGTGCTGCAGACATCGTTCTACACGGAAAAACAGGTGAAAACCTGGAAGAGCATGGAGGTGTACAACTTTTTATATGTGGCTGGGTTAAAGGTCTGGGGATCAGGACATGACAAGATAAATCCTGTATCATTTTTGCCTGGGTAAGCACGACTTTTTGGACTTTTTGTACAGTACGTGTCTTTGTGATGATTGCTAGGACGCTACAAGTTTTAGTACTGGGTGTAAACAAACCATAGCCGCTTGATTCCCAATCCTTCCTGCTCTTCTCTTCAGCTAAATCATTCACAAAGATCCATAGAAACCCCTTTAAAGACCTGGGTATTATGCGTATTATGTGCGCATTAGTTTTCAGTATGGCGACCATGATCAAACAGCAAACAAAAACACATCTGAGGACTAAAACATCTCCTGAACTTCAAAACATCATGAAATAATGGAAAAAGTAATTTGCAAATCCAAATGAAATCAATCAGAGGAATTTAAAAACCTTTCACGAAGTGATCACTGCAAACTCGATCGTTCTTCGACTCGGCTCCCTTCCATCACAGTGAAAGGTTCAAGAGCCACCTTTCTCGTCATCTTTTGGTAAAATCCTTTGCTCTTTCACCCTTTATCACTTCATAGGGAGCCTGGAAGAAACTTTTATCAGTTTCATGGTTTGTTTGATTCGAGCAGTGCAAAACAATGCAAGCGTAGGGCATTTTAATAACTAGAAAGGCGCCCCAGCGATAGTAACGCTTTGTGAGCAGTGAGCTTAGCTGACCACCACTTCATACAGTGGTGCTTGAAAGTTTGTGAACCCTTTAGAATTTTCTATGTTTCTGCATAAATATGACCTAAAACATCAGATTTTCACACAAGTCCTAAAAGCAGATAAAGAGAAGCGAGTTAAACAAACGAGACAAAATATTATACTTGGTCATTTATTTATTGAGGAAAATGATCCAATATATTACATATCTGTGAGTGGCAAAAGTATGTGAACCTTTGCTTTCAGTATCTGGTGTGACCCCCTTGTGCAGCAATAACTGCAACTAAACGCTTGCGGTAAATGTTGATCAGTCCTGCACACCGGCTTGGAGGAATTTTAGCCCGTTCCTCCGTACAGAACAGCTTCAACTCTGGGATGTTGGTGGGTTTCCTCACATGAACTGCTCGCTTCAGGTCCTTCCACAACATTTCGATTGGATTAAGGTCAGGACTTTGACTTGGCCATTCCAAAACATTAACTTTATTCTTATATAACCGTTCTTTGGTAGAACGACTTGTGTGCTGAGGGTCGTTGTCTTGCTGCATGACCCACCTTCTCTTGAGATTCAGTTCATGGACAGATGTCCTGACATTTTCCTTTAGAATTCGCTGGTATAATTCAGAATTCATTGTTCCATCAACTATGACAAGCCGTCCTGGCCCAGATGAAGCAAAACAGGCCCAAATCATGATACTACCACCACCATGTTTCACAGATGGGATAAGGTTCTTATGCTGGAATGCAGCGTTTTCCTTTCTCTAAATATAACATTTCTCATTTAAACCAAAAAGTTCTATTTTGGTCTCATCCGTCCACAAAACATTTTTCCAATCGCCTTCTGGCTTGTCCACGTGATCTTTAGCAAACTGCAGACGAGCAGCAATGTTCTTTTTGGAGAGCAGTGGCTTTCTCCTTGCAACCCTGCCATGCACAACATTGTTGTTCAGTGTTCTCCTGATGGTGGACTCATGAACATGAACATTAGCCAATGTGAGAGAGGCATTCAGTTGCTTAGAAGTTACCCTGGGGTCCTTTGTGACTTCGCCAACTATTACACGCCTTGCTCTTGGAGTGATCTTTGTTGGTCGACCACTCCTGGGGAGGGTAACAACGGTTTTGAATTTCCTCCATTTGTACACAGTCTGTCTGACTGTGGATTGGTGGAGTTCAAACTCTTTAGAGATGGTTTTGTAACCTTTTCCAGCCTGATGAGCATCAATAACACTTTTTCTGAGGTCCTCAGAAATCTCCTTTGTTCGTGCCATGATACACTTCCACAAACATGTGTTGTGAAGATCAGACTTTGATAGATCCCTGTTCTTTAAATAAAACAGGGTGCCCACTCACACCTGATTGTCATCCTATTGATTGAAAACACTTGACTCTAATTTCACCTTCAAATTAACTGCTAATCCTAGAGGTTCACATACTTTTGCCACTCACAGATATGTAATATCAGATCATTTTCCTCAATAAATAAATGACCAAGTATAATATTTTTGTCTCATTTGTTTAACTGGGTTCTCTTTTTCTACTTTTAGGACTTGTGTGAAAATCTGATGATGTTTTAGGTCATATTTATGCACAAATACAGAAAACTCTAAAGGGTTCACAAACTTTCAAGCACCACTGTATATTGCATATCGAATGAGGTGGATGTGATGTCGGATGCAACCCAGCAATTGTCTAAAAAAAGTCTAAAATCGTTTCCCATGCCATATGGCGCATAGGGTGGCGCCAATCTCCATTTCCATAGCCCTCGGCCTCTCGCCTATTACATAGCTAAGGTTACAGTGGGGGGCAGGTCCTCTGGTAACCATGAGAGTTTGACTCCCCACTCGCATCTGTATTGCAGCGTGCATGATTTCAGATGGCAGTAGGTACCATTTGTATGATGGTCTTTGGTATGACCCGACCGCAAGTAGAACTCACGATCTCCCGATCGAGAGGCAGACACGCTAACCACTCGGCCAACTCGCGGTCAACCTAGGCCAACTCGCGGCTCACTAGATGGCACTTCGCAACCCACTAATGGGCCATGGCTCAGTGGTTGAGAAATGAAGTGATCACTGCAAACTCGAGTGTTCTTTGACTCAGCAACCTTTGATCGCAGCAAAAGGTTCAAGAGACACCTTTCTTGTCATCTTTTGGTAAATTGTACCCTACTAGAACTAGAAATTAGCTTCAACTTGGAAAAAATTTGCAACCCATTAGATGGCACTTCACGGACCACTAGATGGTGCTTCACGGTCCACTAATGGGCCATGGCCCAGTGGTTGAGAAACACTGCCTTTGAGGGTACTGCCCCAATGACAAGCCGGTGTGCCCCTAAAGGTACCATAACGGACATTATTTTCTGAGAGTGCAGGATAGCCAGGGTTAAGGTGACAGGTTGTGTCTTGGAGAGCTTCCCTGTCCTGCTCACTGCTTTCTATCCTTTCTATTTCTTCCCTTCTTCTCACTCCTCAAGCTCCATCCTGAACTTCTACTCCAATTACCATCTACACCAGTCTCTGGTTATTGGCCTCGTTAGACCCAATTTCACGCTGCATTTCATTGACTTTCTTTTTTTTCCAGATTGTTACTCTCAAACAGATAAAATTCTACAAGGAAATAGCTTAAATATGCCTGAGCTTAAAATGTCCTGACCCCATTACAAATTTAAGCAAAAGGTCAAAATAAAGAAGCCCTATTGACCCAGGATCTTATTATTCAGGGGCACATGACGAGGGCAGAAATTCTGGATTAGGCTCTTGTATTGTTTTTTTTTTTTTTTCATTACAGTAAATTTAAACAGCATAACAGAGCAGTGTTTTTGGCTTTGTTTGCCCCCTTAGAGCGA